>NC_066313.1:104047333-104350629 GCF_022539315.1 Serinus canaria
CTGGTATTGTAAAAAAAAAAAAATCGACTGTTATTATTGAGTTTACCATGTACTCATGTATTAGGATGCCCTAACAAAAAGGCATCAACACAATCATTATCTAAAAGTTCCCCCAAAGCAGAAGGGAACTTACACATTGATTCATCTGTCTTTAGGCAGACCTACAGTATTTAACAAGCAAATCAGAAGAAAGCTTTGTGACTTCTTTCTCACACCAAACTGTGCTGAGATACAAAGCTGACTAAATTAATAAGTCTGAAGAATTTATTAAGTCTTGCACTGACCTCTCTCTTTCCCTCAAAGCAAATGAATAGAAATTACAGCTTCCTCTTCATCAGTGTAACAGCAAGCCAAAAGACAGCTTACTTACTCTCCATCTTCAGGAGACAAAATCAAAATATATGTGTTTGGCACAGAAGCCTGGAAAGCATTTATTTTGAGAACTTGATGTATTTCTAGGTCCTTCAGTTTAGATAATACTGTACAGCAGAAACATAAAGCTGCTAACTCAAAAAAAAAAAAAAAATCTCCATTTTCCTTAGACTTCATGACCCCTCATTTCAAGCATGAACATAACAGCTGATGCTGTCACATCTGAGAAAATTTGATGAAGGATTTGACACAATAGGAATTACTGGCAGACAAAGATAATTCCTCTAGGAAGGCTGCCACATAAGAAGCACAAAAAGGAGAGGGAGAAAAAAATTCCCCCACCCCTCCTACTCCCCACTCTCTAAAACAAATAATTTCTTATAGACTTGAGGAAGAAAGCCTAGGCAAAACCAAATAAATGAAAGTTAACAACCTCAGAAGAGCAGAGCTTGTTGATGTTCATATCATCAGGAGGGCACAAATTAAGATGAACTAGCTGAGACACTGAAATTACAATTGTAGGTTAATGTCTGTAACTTGACACAACACATCCATCTCATTGGATCCAAACTGGTGGGAATGGCTGAGGATACAGACAGCCCAAGTGAGGTAGAGGCAAAGGAATCTGCAGGTCTCCATTCCCACTCTCTGTTTACAGGTAAAGATGCCTTCTGTGAATAAGTACACTATTATTCTTTCTCTAGAACTCTGGGGGTGGAGGAGAAGGATGGCATGTTCTTATTTCTCTCCATGGCTAATGCTGATCCAAACAACCCCACAGTTTTTCATAAAGCATACACTCTTAAACAGACCTCATCTCAACTTCATATACTCTTGTAAAAAAAGTGGACAAAAAATCCATTTCTAAAGCAACATTTTCAATTATTTTCCTAGCTCAGTAATTTGTTTTTGAAACATAAGACACTCCAATACTATGACATATGACAGTGTTTGCACAGAACTGTTTTTTTGTTAATTGAGTCTTTGCAGAGCTGAGACATTGACTATGTTGAAGCTTTTCCTTTTTTTTTTTAACAAACACTGGGCAGAAGCCAGGACTGTATCTCTGCAGGAAGACAGTGACAAATGGGAGTTCTCTCTGCTGAGTGACAGCACTACACATGATCTATAACTCTTTCCAATACATTAGTGAGTGATTGCCCTTGTTTACCATAATCTACCCTTCCCAAGCAATGACCCTTTTGGTACAATCTTAAATAAGATAAGTTAACCTCAGCTCAGCCCTAAAACAATGGGCTGATGAACATTTTTATGCTTCTTACAGGCAAGCAAAAGAGAAAAAAAAAAGCAAAAACTCCAACAGAGTTTGTATTTAATTCTAACTAACTGGTGATGGAGATAACTGAACCAATCATGAAGTTCTACATACATTACCTGTGGCAAGAAAACCAGCTGATGAGGAAAACCCTTAACCCAAAAACTCTTCACACCAGTTCATTACCATTCAGCCATGTTAATAGGACTACTGTAAGTACACAAACTTCAACCAAAAATTGAATGGTAGGAGTTAAAAAAACCTACAAAAATCTGGTGGGCAGAAAAGGAGAATATATCACAAAATACTCATGTAACTCTTTTCCCACAGAGGCAGGAGTCACCTTAAAAGGCTGATCAAATGGTTGATTTCAACCTTGGTTTTCCCCATCCAATGAGATATTATTGATCTTAAACAGCTGTTCTCAAAATTTGCTCATGAAGAATCTCACCAAAGTATGACTGTTTCTATTACAAGAAACTTCAAAACTGATGCAACAGAATATTTTCTACCTGAGGTACAGCTCAGCTGTATAAGTTAACACATTGAAGCACCATAATGTGGCAACAAGTGTGCTAAAATCAAAAGAGCAGGCATTTCAGGTTTTGGGTTTTTTTTTCAGTTAATAACCCTGTCAAGGTTGAAGCTGGTGAGATTATGTTGTGGCAAATCTAAAATGCTTTGATTTTCCCAGTTTGCTATAGCTGGGCTTTTTCCTGCATTCTCAACTACTTCCAGAAAACCCATACAGCTTCATTAGCAGTGCAGACAGCCATGGACAGCCACACCAACAGTACAGAATTTCCCAGACTGCAGCACCAGTGCTCTGAGGCTGCTGAACAGATGTGAAATACTTGTGCTAAACAGGTAGGCATTCCTCCTGTGAGATCAGCCAGCTTTTTGTTATGACTGTTAAGTTAAGACCAATTTTATATTCAAGGAATATGCTACACATATTTTAGACTTTGCATGTCAATTTCTTTCTATTTTGCTGTGGAAGACTTTTTGCAATGTACACTGTCCACAGTTAAAGGACAGCAATTAGAGGAAGTTTTCTTTAACGACTTCATTAAGTCAAATGGAAATATTTTAATACTCAGTAGTGACCTTAAGTTCTGTGTTCTGCTTTTTCAAAGCTTCCACGGTGTAAGAAATTTCTTTCCATGACTCAAGCTTAGCTTTTGCTTGTTCAAGAACCTGCTCAGCTTCTCGTTTAGCTTCCAGCCACTGTGTTGAATCCTTCAGCATCTCTTGAAGCTGCTGTCTCCGGTTTTGGAGGTATCCATGCACTTCATCCCACTGGCTCTGTATCTTATCAACTGGTGAAACACAAAGGAAAAACAAAAGCTGAATTACTTTAAAGTTTTTTCTTTTCTTCTTTTTTTTTTTATTAATTCTGTTTTTTAAAGGGAGGAAACAATGATATTAAAATCTTTCTAGAACTGACCATATCAGAAAACTTCTGTACTTTTAAACTGGAATTGCATAGAAGTTTAGTTCAAAAAAAGAACAGAAAAACTGTTCTGGGTCACACAGTAAGGCATTATGACACACAGCATGTTTCAATGCATATGCAGCAAAGAATGAAAGGTTCATGCCTCAAAAACCCTTATAAAATAGGACCACATTTGAGAAAAAGTGTCTGCAATAATCCTTCCTTTTTAACAAACCAAGGATTCTCTGAAGAACAAGTTCTTTAGGGACTAGAGTAATATTAGTTAAATATTTATTGCAAGATGTAGTTAACGGCTGTACTTTCTTATTTCATTAAGGCAAATATTAGCAAACTGTAAAGGCTAAACAACTTGTTCATATAATCATGGTAAATATAAAATAAGAATGAGCTTTACCCACTGTTTGAAAGAAAAGTGATTTCTGGAAACTTAAGAATCACTAAAATCACTGATAAGCACTGGGCTAATATCCAGCACCAGGCTCATCCATAGTAGCATAAAAAAACCAATAGACAGAGTTGTCCAAGCAGCTGAAGCTTGACACAATATAAGCAAAAACCCAAACTCCACAAACAATAAAATCTGTGCAGTGCATGAAGGAATAAGCATTCCATTCCCACACACACACATATATATATGTATATATATGTAAAATTCCCAGAGCTTAGTCAGCACAAAAAAATGTTCTCAGTATTTCCTTGAATACTTCTTCACTACATTTCAAATTCACAGTCCTTCTAGGGAAGGGAACTGAGATTCCTAGAGTAATCAGATAGCAGGTGAAATATTCATCACCTAGTAGTTTCAACACTGCATCTCTCACTGCAAGGCTGATTCCATAATGGTGCAGCCCAAAGACCTGGATGAGAAATACTCCAGCAGGGAAAAGAGACTTCTACCTATCAGTGCTTTTCCTTCTTAGAGGAGAAAGGATAAAGATCTTTCCAAAGATTCAGCCAAAGTTTAGAGAAAGAGAGAGAAGAAAACCTTTCAGCATTCCCTGCTGAAGCCTAGGGAGAAGAACTGAGTAAGCACACATAGCAGCAGGCTTAAGTCAAAGGAAAAGCAAAAGGAACTAGGAAACACAACTGGAACACATAAAGCACCATCAGAGCACAGCAAGGGTAGCCTAAGGCAGGAATGCTTAAATCTATTCTGAAGCAAATCTAACCCCTCATTTTAGGAAGTTGTACACTTATGTCACAAAAACCCCTCATTTCTGTGCCCTCTCTGGGCGAGGATTTCTGATGTAAGCTTTAGAGTACACTTGAAACAAAAGAGGCTGCAGACTCCAGAAATGGTGGCTAACAGAACTGAGCTGCTTGAGCAAAATCTCCCTGCTATGGCTACAGCACGTGGCTCAAGGGTTGTGCTGGAGGCTTAGGGACAAAGACTGCCTCAACACCTTCCACAAAGTCACTGGCAACAGTGCCACCTATTTCTTACAAGTCATTCCTTTCCCCTTTGACTCTGAGACATTCATATGTTCTGATTCCTGCAAAACTGTAGATTTTTGTACATTTCAGACAGAAGTACAACAGCTTGTTTGTGTCAACTGCCCATGAAGAAAAACCCACAAACTACAAAAATCCAACTAATTCTTGTTTTATTATAGGTTTCCTTGTTGGTGGACATAGTTTGGGGGGCTTATTGAGGTTTTTTTTGGCAGGGGTGAGATATTTAAGAAGTGAATGAAAACCCTCTGCTTCAAAAGAAAGCTGGATCTACAGTTATAACAATTTTCAGAAGAACTGCTTTTAATAAGAAAAGCTGATATTTGTGATCAACTAAAATCAAAATATTTATAGATGCATTGCTTCCATAATGTCTCATGAAGTTAGTATGTAAGTAAGATATTTAGCAGTCCTCCTACAGGGACTGTGCACTTTGCAGCAAGACTGAGTTTCTCATCAGATACCACAGTCCTGGGATTCCATGATGACCAATTCTCCCACTCAAGAGGACAATGAAGCTGCATAATGGAAACTGCATTCAGGATATCCCAGGAGCCCATTTACACAAGTGACTATGAATGCACAAGCTCCAAATCATGAAAAACATTTCCCCTTTCCCGGTGAAAATACTTGGCTTAGCTCCCTCAAGAAATATTTTTGTATATACATATGTTCACATATATATATTTACTTTTGCTTCATTACAGACTGGAACTGAATAGTTCAGGAAGCTAGCAGGTAATCTAAACAAAACAAAACAAAAAAACCTAAAGAATAAATGTTGTTTTCTTGCACTAGTGAATGACTAAACCCAATTTAAAAAGTACTTCACTTGTGGTTAAACACTCAATGATATCTACACAATTAATCTGGCTTTTCTAAGGTAAAGTATACCAAAAAGTGAAGTACTATTTAGGACAAAATTTGTATAAATAAATTCATAGAGGCTTTTATGACTATGACAATATTATTTTATTTAATGCAACATAAAAATCCCTTCATTACTTTACAGCTGCAGTTTCTAAATGATGCTCCCATTTGATCAACTTTTGAATAACAAAAACCACAAGGCTCTAAAACTTAAAATATGAGGCTCACTTCCAAAATGAAAACTACAGCGTAAATCCAGGTCTCTTAAGGATGTATTTTGTTCATGTTCATTCTTTAGAATGAAAGATGATGTATGACACTTAGATTTATGCCAAACAAAAAAGTTAGAAAATGTAATTTGAGTGCTTATTGTGTCAGAACTGAGCCCAGGAACCCATGAACCCCTTCACCTGCAGCTAATAAGTTACTCACTGCAGAGGAGAAGGGTCAGAGAATTGTTATTAAATCATGTTGGACAATAGTAGACAACTTTTAAATTGTGAACATCATAGATGGTTTGTGCAAGAGTACTGGAAAAAGGCTTTTTCTTGCTGCTGGGTACTACTGGGAATAGGTTGGGTACTACTGGGAATAGGTTTATCAATATATTTAAGAGTCTTTGATAAGAGAGCAGTGAGGAATCTCAGTGCAAAGTTATTTCAGGTCAGCTCTCTGACCACAGCCTTTAGAAGGGCTCTTTGTGCTGTCAAGACTTTACGAAATCCTGAAGATCCCCATGTGTATATATAGGACTGGGCTGGATTTAGCTGGGGTAGTTATATTTCTTCTTAGTGGCTAATATGGGGCAGTGGTTTGGATTTGTTCTGAACACAGGTTGATAATACAGAGATATTTTTGTTATTGCTGAGCAGGGCTTACACAGAGCCAAGGCCTTTTCTGCTTTTCCTACAGCCACACTGGGGAGGAGACTGGTGTGCATGGGAGGCTGGGAGGAGGCAGAGCTGGCCACAGGGATATTCCAGACCATGGGATATTCTGGACATCATGGCTCAGTGTATAAAGAGGGGTGAAGAAGGAGGAAGGGGAGGACGTTTGAAGTGATGGAGTTTGTCTTCCCCAGTCACCGTTACCTGTGACTCTCCTGGGATGGCTGAACACCTGCCCAGCCATGGGAAGCACTGAATTAATTCCTTATTTTACTTTGCTTGTGTGCGTGGCTTTTGCTTTCCCTATTAAACTGTCTTTATCTCGAAGTTTTCCAGCTTTGACCCTTCTGATTCTCTCCATTGTTCTGATGCTGGGGGAGTGAGTGAGTGGCTGGCTGGGGTTAATGGGTTCAGCAACTGAAATTGAAAATTTCAATTTCTTTCAAAGTTTTATCACCCTTACCTGGAATGAGGAAGACAGGCCTAGAAATAAGAAGTTAGGTTCCAAACCCAGAAAAATAGAAGAACCGATGGCCTATGAAGTAATTGTTCCAGAAAAACAAAATTACACAAGTTTTGGAGAACTAAAGAAAAAAAAATAATCTCTTTTCCCTACCTTGAATTTAAGGCCCTCAAAAAATAATATTCAATAAATTAAAAAAAAATATAAATAAAACAAAAGTGGACCAAAAGCTGTTGCAAAGATGAAAAAAAGAACCTGAAAATTAAGTCAGAACATCTAATATGACTTAAAAAAGTAAGTCTTGCAGAAAACTTAAGAAAAAAGTAATGCAACTTTCCTTACTGCACTCTCCATTATAATAACATAATTTTGAAATGAGACCATAATCTTTATGTTTTACACATCATTGCTCAACATATTATAACAACTACACACTGGAAACACCTATATGAATACAACAAACACAGCTCCTTGTGTACTATTAATATAACTGAAGCACAGGAATTTGAAATAATTAAAGTCTTTTTTTCCTCATAGTTGAGTAGCTCCTGAAGCACTTCAGTTTACATTGTTTATTACAGCTAAGTCCTGTGCCTTCTTCATTTCAAAGGCCAGTGTCCTATTTCTTAGTGTGGCATGTGCTTGTTCTATCATTTTCTTCCTTTCCTTCCTTGACCTAAATTTGACAACAACACAATATCTTTATTGTAAGAATCAGTATTAACAATTATCTCAAGAAGATTTTACCAACTGCAAAGGGGCTATCTGGAAAACTCAAGACAGAATTTTCTTTACAGTCTAAATGAAAAGAAATATTTTAATAATGCATGTGGCCACATGCATTACTAACTGGTTTTACATGACTATAAAACCACAAAAATATTTGAAAAATCTAAACTGAGTGTCAGAAAGACAAAGTATATACAACAGGTTATTTCCTGAAGTGAAAACCAATCCCCATCCATTTCCAAACCACAGTGCTCCAGCAGAAGTCCTCATTATACTTCACCTCTCAGCTCTCGTGCTTGCTTTCTTGAGAGTGTCCCAGCATGGCTCCAAGCACTCCCAGTCCAACACTGAACTCTCTCAAATGAGTAACTTAGGGCATGGTGAGATTCTGACAGTATGTAATTTCAAGCTTGCTATTCAATTTCTTTTTTTCTACCTCTGCTATTTCCTTGCTGATCAATAGTGATTATATACTAAAATTCACATATGAAGTTCTGCTGAACTGAAGTTACTATAAGCAACAATAAAGCAGAAAGCAAAATCTAAAGTAATCAGACACAAGATAGGTATTCTTCAATCTGGTTATCATTAATTTCATATAGGAAGGAAAGAACACGCTTAGTGAAGGAGAATGAAGGAGACTGTGTCCTTAAAATTCAGTTTTATTTATTACCAAAAATTTTGATAGGCTTCTTCATACATTAGTTATTACAGGGAAACAAGCAAACAAAAAAATCTATTCTTTTGGTAAATGTTCATGCCATTTTATCAGTTTATCTTATCGACAAATATAGCTTCAGCAAGAGAATTTACTCTCTGCTGTTTATAATATAAGCACAATAGAAACAACAGAAAAGGAGCCTGAGAAGAAGCTATGAGTCACAGGAAAAATTCTGTTCATATTACTAGGACATGCATATTCCATATTTAGACTATGCAAAGATGAAAAAGTATTAATTCCATGGTGGTTTGTTAAGTCCATTGAATCTAGTAGACCCCCTCCCCCCCCCAAAAAAAAAAAAAAAAAGAAAAAGTTTGTGAATAGCAACAGAATTTGTGAGGTAGAAACTCTCCACTTTCCTTGTCCAAAAAATTACACAAACTGCACTAATTTTGAATGGTAGGAGACTTCCTCTAAAAAGCATTATTGTCAATATATTGACATTTGCATATAAAACCAGCTTTTTCAGTGAATTTTCTTGGATTTGAAGACTAAATACAGTCTGATCTGCTGCAGAATGTAACTGGAGAACAGCAGAGTTATAGCCAGTATTAACCCATTTTATCAAAGCTGCTGATGCACTGATTTTCAGGCTGGATTAATTTTTGTTTGAATTGCAGCCCAATATGATACTTTCTTTTGAATGTTCTGGATAGTTAATTGTTATGTATTTTATTTTACTTCATTTGCTTTTTACCTATCCATGCATTTATCTATATTAAATTTAGTTTAGTTACACTTTTGCAGCTGTACAACACTCCAGTTTTTTCCAGCAGAGTTTTAGGTGAGCAGGTTTTATGAGAGGCATGATGGAGAAACTAGAAAATATGGATCTAAACAGAAATATTCTAGGTTACTGCCCCTGTTTTACAGTTTTTTCTTTCTTCCACCAATCAGTATAATCTTCCACATAATAGGGATAAATAAATTGTGAGGTAAGAAAGAGATGTTTATATAGAGTTACAAGACCATTCTGAAAGAATGTAACCCTGCACTAAATGTAAGACTTTCTGATTTTTTTCAATTTTGGTTTAGTTTTCTGTAAACAACTTAAGTGGAATCACAGCTAAAATATGACTTAAACTTCGTCTTATCTTGTGGTTTCCTTTCTTTTTTTTTATTGTATTGTTCTAAGAAAATAAGTGAAACTTTTTTTTTTTAAAAACCAGGAAAGGATTTATTTGAAATTCTCCATTTGTCAATTATTTCTTGCTATGAGTGCTCTACTTTCTCTTCTCCTGCCTTCCAGAACAGGAGATGTCTGATTTGAATCTTATTTTCCAAAGAGGAATCACTTTGATAAAGCCTATCATACAACATCCCTTGACAAAAGGATGCTGTCTCTGTTCTAAAGAACAAATTGAATCTGTGCAAGACTGGTCTAGAGAGAACATTTGGATGGTAGATGCAGACTAAAGCGAGGACAAGTTTAAAACATTTCTTTTTTAATTGCTGAAGAACTTGGGGAGTTACAGGACAGTTATCCCCTAAGTTGCTGCCTGTATGATGATGGATCTGGACAGGACACAGCACCTAGCAGAGAACAGCTGGAGCCAGCCTGCTCAGGTGGTGATTTCTCCTTCATCTGTCCTTCATCTTTCCTTGGAGAGAAGCATTTCTCTTGACCTTTCCCAATGGCTTATAAAAGTCATACTTCTTAAACAATGGCCTTAGAAACCTATGGCAAAAGTTTAATGTACATATGAAAGAATGCTAATAATGTGTCATGCAGGATATTTTATGCATCAGTTGTCAATAAAATGAAGAGAGGATTTAGCCAATAAACCCCAAATAGTGGCTTGGCAACACAGAATATTGACCCCAATGTGAAGTCTGCCATTTTTGCCAGTCAGCTGTCAGATGTAGCTTTTATGCACCATTGATATATTAAGGTATTTATAGAAATATTAGTCCTTATCATAAAGTATCATAACAAATAATGACAGATTTTTTGAAAAGGCTATTCTTACAGAAAATTAGGCAAACCAGAAAGCATATCTTCAAACTAAGCTGCATTTAAACAAGAGAATAAATAATACCTGGGAAAAAGGAACAACCTGCAATCTACACTATTGTGCAATGTTACAGTTTTTATGAATAAATAAAAGGTATTGCAAAGGAAACCAGGAAGAAGAAGCACACAGATCCTTTAGCTGTCTTTTGGGGGTCATGAAGAGCAATGAAATTGCACCATACACACCAAGGCATGAAAGTCCAGAGGGGAAGAACATTACTTTCCCTGACCTCTCAGAGCTTAAGTAGGACAGGCAATAAGGGATTTCAACAGATTTAGATGTGTTTGGGTTTTTTTAAACACACAGAGTCATAGTATTATTTTGTAGCTTGATACTTTTGGGGGGTAATAATTTCCAACTATTGCAAGTCTGATTTAATTTTGTTTTCTTTCACTAGGACAAGAGCTTATTTTCTTTTATCTAAAAAACACTTCCACATGTTCAAACTAATGAAGGTCACTCTGTTCATTTGGAAGTGTCAGATCAAACAGACTGAACTGAAAACTGTCAAGTGGTTTCTGCCAAGCACCAAGCGAATAATTCTTCAACACTGTTAGCCATGCTTTATACCTTGCTATAGAGAGTGGGAGTTAGAGACCAGACTAAGCTGGTAGCACATCTAAAGAAATCAGTTTCTTCCATGACTGAGCACTGAGAAGGACATGCAAGAGTTTATTATTTGGAAAACAGGTCCCTCAGAAAGCATTCATCAGTTTCTCAACTTTTTACAGAAGTATTCCTGTATATAACATTTATCACCTCTCAAATGAAGTTTTCATGATAATTTTTTTGCTAAATGAGAAAAGGAACAGATCATGATATGCACAATGTGGAAGGCCATTTGCTTTGCATTTTAAAATGTCATACAATCTGTAAAATTCTGATGTGAGAAATAAACACCCTGAAGAGATGTAGGAGCCTTTAGGATTTAGTATTAAATAGGTAACAAATCTAAGTGTAGTTTTGCTAGAAACCTACAAAACCAAACATATGTGCTTGCATAAACACAAGCTATTGACAAAGGAGATGAACAGATTAGAGAATGATCTTTTGATACCTCTCTGTTGCCACCAGATCCTTAGGAAAGGGTATTCATGGAGAAATGGATTGACAAAACTAAAATCCCACTACTCTGGCAGAATGCAGACTCAGCAGTGGTTTTTCCATGACCCCAGAAGCAGAACATGCCCTTAGAAGCTACCTAAATTGTCTTTTTTCTACAGAAACTCTCACCTTTGGTGATATAAAAATATAACTTCACTGTAATATTCTACTAACTGAAAAAAACCAGAGAATTTCCTTGCTGGAATGATTTAATCATCATTTAATCATCAAATGTTTGATTTATTCTCTTTCCTTTGTTTCATGCAGAAAATATGTACTGCATTATTGGATTTAGCTTTCTTAAATATTCATAATACAATTATGAAGACTTACATTAGATTTACAAATGATATTTAGACTGATGGGAAGTACCCAAACTAAAGCCAAAGGATTAACACTAATCTGATTAACTAGATGAGTGAATATGTAGGTAATCCAATTGTTTCTGTTTAAAATGTATAGAAAAGTTTTCAAAGAATTGAATAGGGGAAAAAAGAAGAATTAATTTCTTTTTTTTTTCATTGCAAGGTATAACTAGGTACTATAATATTTATCTTTGCTCAAATGTCTCTTTGTTTGGGCTTTTTTCTAGGATATTGGTCACTCAAGATATTAAAAGGAAAATAATTTATGGTTATATGCATCTAATTTGTGTCCATGGATGATTGCTTTTGTAAAAATCAACCTGTCTACAAAATATTTATTTCAGAAGAAATGTCTGTGCCTGTATTTAAAAATGGGATATTAAATTAGTGTTATTGTATTTTACTTTCTCTGAACATAATCAAGAATGCTATTAGCATTACTAAAGTACCTCAGCTTTCATATACTGGTGCTTTCCTAAACTTACTGATGCAAAAACATAATGGTAGGTTGGGTAGTTTAAGTCCTGAAATGTGTGAAATTCATTACTTACCTAATGAGGCTTATAGGCAGTGAAATTGTGACTTCTTAGTACCACGCAACTTTGAGTTGCTATCATGCATTCATATTTACACTGCACATTCCTAATGTCATCAGCCTACTACCTCCTACTGAGTTTGGGCTGAGACTTGCTTTCCAAATATATCTGCATTTGTTATTCTGTATGCTGATTTGCTTTGGCTTTGATTTAATAGATCCAGCTCTAAGTGTGGGAGCAAGACTTTTTGGAGATGTTGAGAGAATGAAAATAACTAGGAAACTAAAATTGTCTTAATAATTCAGCTATCAGGCTCCAAGATACTGAAACCAAGTTTTGCAGACTGTTTATATTTCTATTTTCTTCCACAAAAAAAGCCCCAAATAAGCACAGACTATAGTGGATCTTCTCCTATGCCTCTTCTGACACTAACAAATCCCTCCAGCTCCACAGCACACAACCCTCACCAGGGTCAGCTGGGAGACAACTCCAGAGCTCCACTACTGCACAACAGTGACAGAAAATTGGGTGCTGGTAACGACACTGAGCTTTGCTCAGTATCCAAAAAAAGCCATGCATACATCAGGAGGAAAAAAAACAGTGTGCCAAATCAAAACCACACCAGCTTTGACTTTTATGTTTCCCTCTAAAGCAAAGAAAACTTCCAAATGAGCAGAGCAAGAACTTATTTGAAAGGAAAGAAATAATAGCACTTCTTTGAAAATATTTCTATATTCAGCTTCAAGCATAAATTTCAGGTATTTTATACTGAGTTAACAGTACATCTGAACTGAGTTAACAATTTTTCATTTCACAAGAGAAACTGAAAGCTGTATAAATTTATTTTATTTACAAATTACCAGTTTCTTAATCACAGACTCAGAATGGTTTGAGTTGGAGGAGACCTTTAAAGATCACCTACTTCCAACCCCTGTTATGGGCAGGGAACCTTCCTGGTTGCTCAAAGCCCCACCCAGTCTTGAACACTACCAGGAGTGGGGCATCTGTAATTCCTCTGGGCAACCAGTTCCACTGCCCCACCACCCTCACAGGAAAGAATTTCTCCCTACTATCCAATCTTAACCCACCCTCTTTCAGCTTAAAGCCCTTCTTAATGCTCTATCACTACTGCCCTTACAAAAAGTCCATCTTCAGAACCAAAAGGTGAGAGTGGGGTGTCCCAGGAGCCTTCTTTTTTCCAGGATGACCAATCCCAGCTTTCAGACTTTCCTAGAGATGTGCTTCAGCCCTCAAGGCCTCCTCTACACCTGCTTTAACAAGTCCATGTGTTTTGTACTGGGGATCCCACAGCTGGATGCAGCACTCAATAGTGCAGTGAAATACCAGACATGCAGCTTCACCCATGATATATCTTCAGGGACAGCTGACTATAAATTCCAGCACAGACAGAAGCTTATAGACTCAAGAGAAAGTCAAGCTTACACAACAGATGATGAAATGTCCTGGTGATTTGGGTAAAATAATTCTCTTACAATAATCTTCTTGGGAGAAGAAAAGCATCAGATATCAAAAGACTGAAAATTTTAAAAATCTACCTTTTCTTTTGCTTTGGATTTACAATCACAGTCTTTTAGATAAATTCCATCAATTTTGAACTATTTCCAAAGATTGCTTGGGGCCTCTGCTTTTTCTTCAGATTGACATTTCCACAGTTCTTGGAACTGTCCCATTCTCTCTTCCCTCCCACACTTGCACCAATTTTTTAAGTACTCCACAAGGTGCTGTCAGTCTGATACTGGTTAATCCATACTTTTTTAATGCAAAGAAAGACAATCTCAGCTTCCTAACAGTTGAAATTCTTAACTTCAACTTTGTTGAAGTATAAAGCAGAGAAGTAGTTAAATTTCACACTTAAAATGGCTAATGCACTTCAAAGTAAATACCCAACAGAGTCAACTAAGGAAGGAACATACACAACAGGAGAAAGATATTTCTTCTGAAAATCCCATAACACTCAAACATTTTAAGAATTCTCTGTCAATTACAATGCTCCTATTTTTTTAATTACTTGTTGATTAGAAAATGAGGGTCCCATCATAAAAATGCTGGAATTTGAACTTGAAAGGAGCACAATTCTGCAAGCATAGAAGTGTGCCAGAAAAAAAAAAAACAGGTAACATTTTTTGTGTTCCTATTCTGAAGTTAAAGGACTAGTTCTCAAGGTCACATAAACTGGGTCTTGATCTATGGAGCCTGGTATGACACAACAATTATTTGTTCCTTAATAACTAAATAGATCCAAAAACAGTAGTAAAAAACCAAAAACAAACCAATCAACAATGTATCATATCTGTCATCTTAGTGCAATATTTTAACTAAGGAAAAAAAGTATCAACTTCACCAATCTTGAGAAAAGGAAAGACATGATAACTTGCCTTTTACTACGTGGTTTCCTTTGTCTGAGGTGTTGTGTTTTTCTGGGGTGTTTTCTTTTCTTTTAATCAGACATCAGCACTTTGTTCATGTTCTCTATGGTATTCCAACAGAGTTCAAAACATTGGTGAGACACTCTGTGGGCTGAACTTAATCCACTTTAGACAAACACTTCAAAGTCACTATTCTGATATGGCTTAAACTCAGCAAATTTTGAACCTAACACACTGCACAGGTTTGTATTGGACATTAGAAAGCATTTCTTTACTGAGAGGGAGGACAGATAGTGAGAGAGGCTTCCTGAAGAGGTGGGGAATGCCCTTTGTCTCTGAGCATTTGGAAAAGACCCTTAAAAAGTGCTTTAACTTTTGATCAGCCCTGAAGAGGTCCAGCAGAAGGACTAGATGATCACTGTAGGTCCTTTCCAACTGAAATAGTCTGTTCTGTTCAATTCTGCATTTTAAGAAAACTACATAAAATGGAGCAAAGAAAATTATCCAACAAACAGATGAAACCATTGCTTTTGCCACCCTAATATTGTGCTGCCATGAAGAAACCAAGTGTCAAAAGTACAGGAATTCAGAGAGACTGTAATGAATATTCTGCCAAATTATTACATCCCTTGCTCTGAAATACAGCACTCATTTCTAAACTTAAGATGATGAAGCAGACATAAACACAGTCTGACACTTCCAGAAAAAATTTCCATAGCATAGGCGTTCGTTCGACTGTATACAAGTTCCCATCCAATTAAAACATAGAAAATAGATCTTTTTCCTAAATATTCCCTTTTAAGCTCTGTTTCACCAAGCCCAAATGCCACCACTTTCTCACCACATATCAGTGTACTCATTATCCACCCTTCTTGCTGTTACTCAACCAGGGATTGTACTCTGTCGAGTCATTCTCTCACCTGTCATGGAATAGACTTGCTGATAGGAAAGATGAAAGATGAAATAGAAAGATAGAAAGATGAAATAAGAAAGATGAAGCAGCTAGTCTCCAGAACTGTTTTGTTTTTTCTCCTTCCCCCTCTTTTTGGTATGATAAAGGCTGAAACACTGTTATCCACCAAACACAGACTGAAAAGCCTCAGAGTCACCATTTGGTCCTGAAGCCAGTAATAAAATTAAATTCTTTGAATTATTTACAGTATTTCATAAGTAACCACAGTGATGGTTTTTATGCATAACAGAATCAAATCACCAGCTGGTGCAACACCAAAGTCTTAGGACCTCTCTCACACAGACTATGCCAGTATTTACTCAGGTTGGACTTGCAAAGGAGCTTTGGGGCTGTATAAAACACTGGTTCTGTTTTCAGTTTATTCTTGACTCAAGCAAAACTAAAATTATGACAAATTTATATCGAGGATAGCCAAAATAAAATCCTTGGGGCAAACATACTCCAGGATGCTTAACTAAGTTGTGTGAGAACTGCATGTTCCAATATATGTTCTTTGTGTATTTCATCCATTTTAGGAAAAGAGATGGGACACAGTATACACCAAAACCTGCATTTTCCTGATATGGCTGATTATGTGGCATCTAAATTTAGCCTGTAATCTCTGCTGAGCAAGACCTCTGTTTCCTGTTTGCCCTCTAATTACTACAGAAAATTATGGTCTTGCATAAATGAATATATACTGTTCTGACACAGTATTTAAAATAACTGTGGACATTTAATATTGCCCATCCATCTGTCAGTGAATAAATAATTTGATCACATTCTCAAAACTTTATTTCTTAACAATTTCTTTTTATTTCTATGTATTTTCATTTTGACTAATGTGTTGTTACATGAGCATAGCTCATCTGTTTGTATCATCATGAATAAGAAAAAAAAATGGATATTTTTAGTGTTTACATATCTGCTTATAGTTAAATTTAAAATGTTCTGTGCAATCTACTATTTCTAACACAGCAGTGCCTTAAAACAGGGACCAAAACAACAAACACTTAGGTTTGTTAGATTCAAACAAAACAGATAGAAAAAATCTAGTCTTCTGAAGAGGTATGGCAGAGAAAGGTTGGGATAAGAGATATTAGCCCATCTTAATTTGACAAAAATCTGAACAAATGAAATTAAAAGACTTTTCTGGAATTATAAAAAAAGTCTGTAGCAGATCTGGAAATGAAACTGAGGTCATTCTAACTTCTAGTAATTCAAGAAGTTTGCTCTTACTATATTTTCATTGATATCTAAAGGCAAAAACAAATAAAAAATCCATATACTATCATACAACTGATCTGAGGGTTAGGAGTATATGCTTAGTGTTTGGCAGGGAACTTCCTCTATTAAGAAAAATTAAGAATGACAAGTTGCTTGGATATAACCATATATTGCAGGAAAAGAATTGACAATTCCTACTTTGTTGTGGTAGCCCTCCTTACCAATAAGGTCTTGATTTTTTACCGTGTGTATAAAGGATTCTGAGGTTATCCTGGAATATTTTTTTATCCTTACCTTGCCTGGTTTTTACTGATTGAAATTACAGACACAACTAAATTATTCCCTAGTCCACATGTCTATATCTGCACTTGGGTGGCAAGTCCTGTTGCAGCCACATGAAAGCAGGAACACATGTTCCCTGAATTTGCTTTTAAGGATGAAGCACTTCCATCACTTTCCACCAGTGACTTCACTCACAAAAGTCACCATGTATGGGGAGCTACCAGAGCAAAGCATCTTCACTGCTGATGGCAATTATTTACATTACTCCTTTTAACATTGGAAATTGACAGAGTCTTTCCAGTATCAATGAGAAAAAACATTCCTTTCTGATTATCTGGCCACTACACAAGTCAAGGGAACATTCTTCTACTTCTTCTGACAAGATGTAATAAAACCTCTTTAGCATTTATTATTTTCAGTTTTTAAAGTATTTTATATAAATGTTAATTAACATTTGCAAAAATAAGAATTAATTCAATTTTGAAATGTAATGAAAACCAGATTTTTTTCTATAACACTGTAAATAGGAAGCCTCACATTAGACACTGTTAAATATGTTGAAATCTCTAAAATAACTCAGTGATTGTTTTCCCAAAGAATCACATACTCTTGACAGTTTTGGTCAATTGAATGTTTTAAAAAATATTTTAACTTCTTTAATAAGGATGTGAAAGACTCTGTATCCTGAGAAGCAATCTCAGTTTATTTCAGATTTGCGTATTATTGAATCCGTCAACATTTTTCAGAAGTACATGGTACTAACAATTTCAGTGACCTACATGAGTAAGATCTGCCATCTCATCCTGTGTGGCAGTTTCTTATCTTCCCTTTACATTTTGCTTATAACACTTTTGCAAGTAAATTTGTTTCTTTCTGAAGCTACTTAGGTGCTACTCTTGCTAAACTAAAAAAAGAGAAAGCTCCATTTAATGGATATATGAATGGAGATTTTTCACAAAGACTCTAGGAACAAAGGCATGTAGTTATATAAAACCAGTCTGTTAAAATATGACTCCTCTGGAGCATACAAGAAAGAAAAGATGACCCTAACAACAGTGAACAGCACTTACCATAGTAGGGGAACAGACTGCAGTACCTGGGGAAAGGATTTTCCTGCTGACAAGACTTTGTCATTTCATATCTGTTCATGGTTCTGGACCACAGTTTCACCTAATTGGTGGCTGGGTAGTTTGAAGGTTGGGGGTGGAAGGTTGAAGATTTATATGTTTAAAATCAATTCTGTCAACTCAATCTCCAAACATTTGAAGAACAGCAGAGTGAATTGCAGAATATTAAACAGACTTAAATTGTCTTGACACTATAAATTACAAGAACTTCTCTGTCTGTACTCTGACTAACCAGCTCTACTAACTCCACCTCTAAGGGGTGACCAACAGGTTAACAACAAGATACAAAGCAGACTCAAAGAGCAGGTCCCCCCCAGTGCTGTACCAAATAATTCCTGAGGCTAAAGAGGAAAGTATGTTCTTCTGTCAGATGAGGGTATATCCCAACTCTTTCAACCAGTAAACTTCATGTACCCATGGCTACATCATAAACACAGTGCAGCCTGTTAATGTGAAACATCTCCCTAGCAAATTATACTGTCCTTATTCTGGGGGGTTTGTTTGTGGCTTTTGTGTGTTTGTGCTCACTCTTCTGGGCCAAGCTGAAATTATTTAAAGGCTTTTAAGAAAAGTATTTATTATTACTTTTACTGAAAGGTCTCCTCCAGTAGCACAGCCTTACACTCCTCACTGGACTTGGTCTTTACTGCTCACGAGTTCACAGTTGGGTGAGAACTCACTTTGTGGTCATAATTTTCTCAAGAGAGAGTTGATCAACCATTCTGCTTTTGTAGGACAGAAGACAAATTTTTACTAAGACATAATTTGGACACAATTAAGTGCCTCTATACATCACAGCAATCCAGGGCATCTGTCTTCCAACACAGACGGATTTCTTGCAGTGTTATGATTATCTATTCTGTTCTTATCTGTGTTTTTACCTATTTAGAAATATCTGGCCTAGAACTAGCCAGTTCCACATGAATTACCAACAACATTAAGTTTTGTAATTATCTTTCCTTACAGGATTAAGGTGTGAGATCCAAGCAAGCCACCAGCAATGATATCACCTAATACACTTAGGACCTCTGGGGCTACCAAAAAATCTGTGCCATTCCTGCTGAAAAATATAACCAGAAGTGAAGAATAGTCACCCTTAGTCTCAAAGAATTTTTAGGAGGACTACAACACCTGAAGCAGGCAGCTGAGATCTTGCCCTTTGTCCACTGAAGCACATTCTAGTATATATAGCCTGAGAAGTTATATATAACTGGAGTTCCCCAATCATTCAGATCTTTCTGGGGCAGGTTATCACCCATTCTTAAAGAGCAACTCTCCCCAGTGTTCAAAAAACTTCCTACTCTTTCTTCAGATATCCCATAACATTCTTACAGGTCCTACATGTACCAAAGAACAGGTTTCAGACTCTATATGATTCTCAGAATAATTCTATCCCTTTCAGAGCTCTGGTTTCTCTTGTTATTGACATTTAAAAAAACCCTACTGTTTCTCAGTTGTTTTGTTTATATGGCGTAAAGTTCTCATGGGAAAAACAAGTTGTCAGCTCTAAACTTGTACATCAGGATGATTAATAAACTGCATGTATATGACATAGGAAATTCAAATTCCTGAAATGTTCAAATATGTGGAATTTAGAGAACATACAACTGGGGTTTACTCAGTAATTCAGCTTAAAAGTATCAACAAGATAACTGGAAAACTGTATACAAATACTTACACTTTTCTTTTTTGGTCTTGGCAGTTAGGGGGTTTACTACTGGATGGCAAATCCCAGATTGTATGAATTTATTTTTTCAAGTGGTAAACTCATCATTTGTATTCAATAGCTCTAAGAGAAAATCACATGGATGGCAGTACAGTGGAAATGGCTATTTTATTAAGATGTCGAGAACAACAGTGCAGTTGTAATTCACTGCGGAATTTCTGTATATTCTGTTCTGAAAGCGATGACAAGTTGATGATTTTTGTCATAAAACTGTCAAATACAGCAAAGTACTAAATAAAGGCATTTTTATGTTGTGACACAGAGACATTGAGATTCTTTCCAGTTTAGCTCAAATACAGCTCTGCTAACAACCAATTATAGCACATGGCTTTTCTTCAAAAATATCAAAACCAACCAACAACAAAAAACAACCACAAACAAAAAACCCCACAAAAACAAAATACCTTTTCTAAAGACATTGTCTATAAATTATTCATGTACTTGTGAACTTGTTTTCTAAAGTTTTAAAAAAAAATTCAAAAGGAACCATTTTGTCACAAAGTATAATTCTTTATCAAAATAGTCTTCATTGTAATGCTTGTATTTATTGTTATTGTTTACAAATTTAATGTAATAAGAATTAATTAACCTCTCAAGAGATATTTTGAGAGTACAATAAATTTCACAAAATTGCTAAAGAAATATGTTTTACTTTGGCTTATTATCTTGAAAAGGAGATTACTTTGCTACCAAGAGATTATTTCTTTATACTGTTTTATAAATATGAATTTCCGTACCTCCTCAATCATGTACACAGCCAGAAAACACATTGCAAAATGGGGATGCAAATTGCTAGCAAAGTAAAACCACAGAAGGTTTATGCAGTGTTACCTCTTGCACATGTGTGAACACAGCAGCAGGAAGGCCTGCTATTTAACATTTCTTATATTTCCAGAATCTAGCAAGATCTAACACAGACTTTTTAATTTCTTTCATAGTTCTGATTGTAAGATTGTAAATTTATTATCCCCCAGTATTTCTATATTGACTTATTACCAACTTTATGTATTCATACATAAGGACTGATTGAAAATAAGGAATTTTCAAAGTTTAATTACTTTTAAAAATTCAAAATTACTTATAAACTCATTCATTTTAAAGAAGCAACATTTTCAGCAGCAGAAAAGTAAAGTGTTTTGGAGCTGTGATGCATTATAGAGAGAAAAAATGTTATTGTACAGCATATGGTTCTGTTAGAACAGAATGCTTCTGCATTAAAAGAGCAGAGAGTATGTTGCTGTTTCCCACCACTCTTCCTCAAGACTGAATGTAATTATTATTCTTACATCTTCTTGAGTTTGTAAGTTGTAAACAAGCTATGATTTAAATAGAATACACAGATACTTAAATATAACATTATGTAAACATAGCACAAGCTTTTGTTTATAGAGCCAAGGTCTTTGCATGTAGAATACATCCAGAAGCTTCATGCAGATAATGAAGGGTGGAGAAAAGAAGTTAATAGGAAATAATTAAATTGTATGAGCTTCTCTTTCACTACTGTTTTAATGTAATAAGAGACTGAATCTATGCAATACTATGACAACTCTGTTGAAAATAATCTCATGATTATAGACTTCTTTTCCAATTTCCAATTAATCAAAAACATTTTTTAATAAAGGTTTTTTGACTTTTAAAAATTTTTTATAACATGTTTACCTTGGGTTTTTTTATAAATACTTTAAAAAGGAAATAAGATTTCTAAATATATTTCAAAGTTGATCTTTAATAAACATAACATACATATTTCTTTAAGAAGAATGACTTAAGAGTTAGCAATGTTAGCACAGAAGCCAAAGCCTTCAGGGTTTATTTTCAGTTGATGACACACCAACCCACCTTGTGATGAAGAATGCAGCTAATCTAATCTTGTAGAGTACCTGAGTCTAATTTAGTATTTATAATATATCTCTTCAGTGATATTGGCCAGGTGATTGAACAGCCTATTCATACAAATTAGCTCATCACATCTTTTTGTTTCCCAAAGTGTGAGATGCTGTGCTTCAGCCCGGGGAGTGCACTGGATAAAGTCAAATCTATCAGCTCCTACATGAAGACCAGGGCATTGCAGCTCATCTCTCCCTTTCCTTCCTGATGAGATCTGATACTTTTAGCCCCTGGCAGTGTGACATTCCAGAATGGTGAGGGTGGTACACAGCTGCTGCAAGGGAGCACCAATGTGTCAATACACAGGTCATGAAACAGAATAAATTAAATATGTACTCATAACTGCTCAAAAATAACCATGGTAACCTACTTGTATTTATGAGGAGGGAGAAAAACTCAGGAAATAGGAAAAAGTCTGTGGATGAGGTAGGAAGGGAGGACTTGCAACAGGACCCTGGTGCAAGGTACAGGTATAAGGGAGTGGACACTCCCCATGGCTTCAAGGAACACACAAACCTTAGCAAGTGGAGGAGATTCTCCAATACAGGGTTCAGATCTGGCTGTGAACAAGATTCCCAGGAATGGACTTGGGGACAACACACTGGGTTCAGCAGGCTGAACTCAGGATGTGCCGGAGGACAAGGGAAAACACCTGCAGCAGGTGAGAGCACTGTACAGAACAGGAGTGCATTAGGTGAGAGCACAGAACTAGAGCCACTGGGCTGGGAATAAGGAGGCTCCTCCCTATTTCAGGACAGGATAGCACTGTGAAGGGGGGGGAAAGGTGAACTACAGAGGTAGCTGCAGCCAAAACAAGTGGATCCTGTCTATACAGGTATTCAGAGTGCCTAATTCAAACCAAACAGAGCAATCTCCATCTTCTTCATATGACACACAAGGAGAAAAAAAATCAAGCAATTAAAAATATAAAAAATTACTGTTGTTTATTAGAAGAAGTACTTTAGATGAGAGTATGTTATATGTGGCAAATATTCAGAAATACCTTGTGTGTCACATTGTAAAGTCCTGGCATCTTTGTGTCCCCAGAAATATCATGATCTCCTTAATATCCCAAAGCAATAAATACCCCCTAGGTAGTGTTTGGTATTACTAGAATTGCCCAGATATAAACTAACTAAACATGAAAAGCCTTCATGGATCTCGTCTGCTGCCTCTGAAAACTGCAGCAAAAATGGCTCTGATAGTACTCCAAGGTGTGCCTGAAAGTATAGAAAGGGACATGACCTGTATCTACTGCATCTTAAGTTGCACTTTTGTAGACAAGGATCTTGACAATTTCAGCATAGGAAATTCATTCCTAAATCACAGTAAAAGCAATTTTTGGTACTTAAAGTTCAAAACTAATGGATAATTTTTGAATTCTTATAGATAAAAACTACGAAATCATCATGTAAAGTGTATTTACCACACTACCTGCCACAGACACAATCTGTAATGTGGTTGGGCTATCATATACTCCTTCATGATTTACAGTCTGATAGCTGCTTTCTTCTGCTGTATGAGAAAGAAGCATTTAATCTCTCTTAATCAGCAAATTCACTGAAAGTGAAGTGCAGTTTTCCAACAGAACAAAATTCAGTCATGCATATAATTCACATGAGGATGTATAGGGATTAAGCTTAAATTTTTTTAAGTCTACGATTTCTAACTTCAGATTACTTGTCTCACAATTAAAAATTAAAACATACTACAAAATACTGATGAGAGTATACATGTGTTGGTTTTGAATAAGCATTGTAAAGTTAAAGTATATGTACACAATTCATGAGAATTCAAAAGAGTAGGTGATTCTTAAAATAATTTGCATGTCCAAGAGGAGTGGGTTCTTATGTAATATATAAGCACTATCCCTTTCTTCTCATATTTTAATTAAAACATAAAACTTCTCCTTTTCTATGTAGCATATTTCAATAGCAGTTTAAGAGTATTATTGCACATAGGATATACTCTAAATAGCATTTATGTGTGTGACTACCAACATTGAGGTCCAAACATGCATTTTGATTTGAATGCACATATGGAATGAACTGATGGAATAAAAAGGAAGAGATAATAATTATATAGATGTATGAGGTTTGTAATTATGGGGATAGAAAAATTTAGGCTACATTTGCACACTCAAAGTCATCAGTTTCAGGGAGCCCCAGTCTCCAGGCCAGGATGTGCAGAACAGTTTGCATCTACCTAAAATGAGTTGTCTCTGCCCACATGCAAAGCACTTGGCCTGGGTTTTCTCTAAGCTCCATAGCTGACCTTGACGACCACCAAAAATCAGTTTTTTCTTAGTTACTAGCCCTGAGAACTTGAGATAATAACTGAAGATATACAGTAGTCCATCACAAGGGCTGCTTCTATAAAATGCCCTTGAGAGTGTTTCATCCTATAGTGAGGGGTATAGAGTGTGCAAGCTTTCAAGGGCACAACTTATTCTACTAATTTTCTACTGCTGAAACTTATTCTACTAATTTTTCCACCTTAGGCACAGCTAGTTGGTTAAATTTGGAAAGGGAAAACAGAACTGAAGGAATAATACAGAGTAATGCAGAATGCAGGGCATCATCAGACTTGTGCGTCAGCTGAGGGGAGATGAAAGAAGAGCCTGCAGCTGTACTACGGGGGATGGAATTGAAAGCTTCTTACAAGCCTGTGGCTATACTCTGTGAATTCTTTCTTTTTTCTCCTTGTGTAAGAAGAAATGTAGTTCTTTATTTTCAGTGCTCACATTCTACATTTTGTACAATGTCCTTCCACTATAAAGACAAGAAATATGAAGTTGCAGTGAAAAATCTGAAATATGGGATCACTGACTTTCACTGACATTTCTTCTATACACACTTTGGAAAAGTCATATGGGAACTGTCACCTGTTGGAGCTCTCCTTCTCCTGCAAAGGCATAAAGGATCTGCAGAATGCTGTGCTTATCAGATAGGACATTTCCCATGTTTGCTGAAATGCCATATGGCAGCAGAATCACTACTTACTGCGGTCAGTAATTATTGTCCGGGCCTCTTGATTGCTCGTCTTGTTTTTTAGGTTTTGTGCTGCAGTTATTAGTTCATCCAGCTGGGGACGTCTTTGCTCCAGATCTTGTAGTATTGCCTAGTTGAACACAAATTAAAAAATTAAAAAAAAAACAAAAAACCAAAAAACCAAAAAAAATAAAGAGCTTTTGAGAAGACCATATATAGGGACTTTTTTAGTGCAAACTAGACTTAAAGCAAAAAGATTGCTTGCTGTTTCAAATAATACAAAGAATTTAGTCTAGACATTCTAAATATTGTTGTTATTAATTTAAAATACCAAGTATCATTTGCAATAATAATTTTTAAAGAACGTGTAAAACTAAATGCAAAGTAGCAATTGTTCCACATTTTTAACATGTCAAATTATTCAGGATAAACTATTCTCCTGTATGAAGCTATATAGAAGGGCACTATTTTTCTATATTATCTTATAATTTAATGTTTATTTCAAAAAGAAGATATAAGGATTCATATTCTTGCCAGATTAGGTAGGCTTTTCCTATTAGTTTATGAAGTCTAATAAATTATGTTTATTTTTTAATATTTCATGGCTGTTTAATTATTATCTCTTGGTTAAAAGCCATTGTAAGACTGTTAATATCACTTTTTTCAGTCCTCAGTCCTTACCTAGCCAAAAAATAATTAACACTCATAATAATTTATATGCTACTCAAATCAATACATAAAGCCCAGACAATCTGACTAGAAAGTAAGAAGTGGATTTGGAGTTTCTCATGGGGAAAAAGATGAGCTTCGTGATATTTAGAAGGCAATAAAAAACTAAAATACAATAGCTTTAGATTAAATGAAAATGAAAACTCAAGGAAAGTAAGGCATATAAGACTTATGCACATAAGACTTATTTCAAAGGATTAGGGAAGAGCAAACAAGGAATCAGTACAATAATTTCTCAGATAAGAAGCATCCAAGTATGTCTTTAGAAGACTGACCAAATTCATACACTTCAGCTACCTATTGTGGAGTTTCCAGAAAAGATACTCATTAAATTTCCCAGTTTTATGAGTTAGAACTAGCAATACTTATTACTTAATTACGAACTATAAATTACTTTTATTCTATGTACAACTTTTAGTCGCCAAAACAGAGCAGTGGGCCATCAGACAGTCAGTAGGTACACTTCAACAGATATCAAGTTGGCAACAAAGGCCAGAGAAGGATTTCTACATTTGAGGCCAGTTACAGAGTCACTGTAATCTGTTAACATTCTCACCTGCCTGTTGATAAAGTGTCTGGAGTATTTTACTGTCTTAAAAGTCTCCTCTCCTTAAAATGTTTTTTGTTCTAAATAATCATAGTTGACTTTAAGAAGCTGTTATTCACTGACTGTTCTGGATAGAAAAGACCTGTGAGTCTGATCTTAAATTTGACCCTCCAACTTCAGACTACAGTTGCATAATTTCCACCAAGTTGAAAGTTACAAATAAAGACCCAATACCATTTTCTGTTTTGTAAGATTAATAAAAGGGCATAAGAATATAGCTTTCAGTAACTACAGCATGTACTATAAAAATCAAACTAAAAGCTCCACAGAGTTCATTTTGTTCAGTTGCACACTCTTTAGGAAAAAAAGGGTGATTTTCAAGATACACATCTAGCCACACCCATTCTTGCTTTTAACTTCTGCATCAAGTCTTTGAAAATCTACTTTAACTGGCTTTCTAAAGTCATACCCAAAAGCTTGAATGGTATTTTTTCACTTGTATACTGATTGAATTGCAGAGAGATGCAGTTAAAACAGCAGCTTGCATAATTAAGCAAAGAAGAAATTTCTCATTAGAAGCCTCTCCTTAGTAAGAGAAATAAAATCTACTGATGCCATTACTATCTCTAGATATCTATGTGCCTTCCAAACTCCATTTTATAAGAAGACAAGTTAATGAGGGGCATGAATTTCACAATAGGAAAAGCAGTCCCAGTGCAGTCAAACAGCATCTGTATTGCACATATTGCCAAAATGTAAGGTGCATAAGAACACTAAAACACACACAACAGGCTCAGATAATTCTGTGGCTTCCCTTTCTCTCTCCTTCCTTACCTAGGAAATGTTTACAAGAGGAAAAACAAATTAAATAATTTGAAGGTCTTATGCCAAGAGTGACTCTCCTCCCTAAAGTTTCCTAAATACAATGTTATACCAGACTACACAAAGAAAGTGATTTATTTGATCCAGCCCAAGTTTCCAACTAGACATTAAGTGCTCAGGTTTTACCTCTACTAAAGAAAGCTGCTGTTACATGTTTCATATAGTAAGAAATGAAGCACTAGGTAAGGGCAGCTCAGAAAGGATTTGCTCAGTACCAAAAAGAGGAAATGGAAGTGATCTGTGCCCAAGGGCTCACAGAAGGATTTACCCCCAAGACACATCTGCAGTTCCTGAACTGGACATTCAGGAAAACTTGAAATGCCTCTTTAAAGTGAGTCTTGCTAGTTCTGCTGTTCCCTTGGGGATATAAAAATCTCATCCCTGTATGGATTATGTGGACAGCCTTCCCTCTACCATTTCATGTGAATAAAATTATTTTCTTCTGGATGCACAGGAGTGTATTTTTAAAAGTTCAAGAAGGACACTCGTAAACTCTTAAAACTATACGGAGATCTGAAGATTCTTAGACCTTTCAAAAGACAATAATACATAATTATAAAACAGATTTTTTTTTTCTTACTCTTAGAAAAATCAGGATTTCTCAAATAAATATATTTTTTCCTTGGTTTAATACAAAGTGTCTGAGAACTTTCCCAAGCAATATCCTATTTTATACAGTAGAATTTTACCAATTACAATTACAAAATTGTTACAATGTTTACTGGTCTAGTTTTACCAGTTTGTACAATCTTAAAGATTTTGTAAAGACACGTTTCACATGATTCCTATAGTGTATGTACCAAACCCCAATGGAAACCTGGATAAAAGTAGCTACTAAAACACATAATTTCTAGCTCTTCCTGTGATCCTGTAGCATGAAAATAAACAATAACACTTAAGCTCCACTTAGTGTTTTCATATTCAGAAAAATATTCTATGAATGGATAAACTGATCACGCAAGCTGTTTTTGTGGGTTAATAAAAATACAGTTATTTATGCTAGGAAGAGCAGTGATTTGAAGAATACAACTAAAAGATCACTAAGTATGATTTTTGGGAAAAATTAAAATTGAATAACTTTAAAGTATTAGCTGGATGATCCAAAACAAAAGGACAAAACCCCCCCAAAACCAAAATCTGAACAAATTAATAGCTGGAAAGCATTTTAAAAACTTTTATAAATTCAGCCAAGTATTTAAGTTTTTTAAACCAATCCTCAACAGAAAACTAAGTGGAAACTATTAGAAGTTACTGCTACAACAGCCATAGGAATAAAAACTCATTAATAGTGGCACCCTGGTGGAGACACAGCAGATGCAACAGACCAGATGCCTCTGATTTGGAATGTCAGCACACGGAAACAAATGTGCTATATAAAAATGGTAATACAGAAATGAAAGTTATAATTAAACTACTTTCAAAATAAATGGAACAGAAATCTATCCAATCCCCATTAGGTCACCAAAAGTACAAGCACAATGATTTAGGTAGTCAGTTGAACTAAAAGTTGTGGGGTTTTTAATAAACAAATTCTTTTGCATGCTCTACCAACACTTTTCTAGTGCTCTGTAAAGGTACAAAAATGCATTCTCCAGAACATTACAGAACACATTTCAATAAAGAAATATTGTTTAATTATAAATGCAACTTCATATGAGTAGGACAACAGTGAAGGACCACTGACATGCAGAGTTGTACAAGCACATCTTTAAACCCCAAAAGATCTTTTCTTTTTCTTCCATATGTCTATGAATGGCAACATAATGATGCTTGGTGATAGCTCAGTAATGCATGATAATGAGAAATGAGATACAGTCATGCAACCTACCCAGAGTTTGTTAGAAAGTGATGCTATTCACTTTTAACAATCTTTCTGCATTTGTGGACAGCAGCTGCTCAAAAGAAAAATCCAATTTTCAGGTTCCTAACTTTTATGATTTTCTTACACAAAATGGGTGTTGAGGTATGGAATAAATTGTTCAAGTAAGCAACTGAAATAACTTGCATAAAAATTGCTAAAAAATAAACTGACAAACTGAAACAGGTGAAGAGTGACAAATTCTTGATGCGACTTCAAGGTTTGAGACTGAGAATTAAAATATTTTCTGGCTTTATAATATGAAGCCTGAATATTTGACACTCTGGGCATGCTAGTTTCTATTTATAACAGGACCTTTAAATCTATCCAATCTTCCTTTTTTTTTTTTTTTACCTTTTTTTTTTGACTTTTTGGCCAATGTTATCAAAGTGAAGTAGCTGAATTCCGGGATGGTACCAAGACTTACTTACTTTTAATTTAATTAATTGTTTACTAGTGCTCATTATGGGTGTTCACTCTTTAGTATCTGAAGAAATCTTTCCCACACCAAAGCCAGGACTTTTTATATCCCTTTGCTGAACTCAAACACATCAACAAAAGTTAAGGGTGCTGCTTACATGCTCCCAGTCAAATACAGCTTGTTATCCATTTTGTATAAAGTATAGGAATGCTTACAGTGAGTGATTGAAAAAATTGTATTTGGGCAAACCAGCAATTTAGATTTTTGCTCTTCCATGTTAAGACCAAACTAGAAGCACTTTTATCAGTAACAGCCCATGGCTGAAGACTTAGACTTCACAACTGTTTGGGATCATTTGTTTTGGCCCACCCCCAACCTTGTTTAATGAAACAAACCAGGGAACCACAAGAGCACAAGTGGATGGTTAATGTAAGAATGTAAGGGAAAAGGAAGATATATTTCTTTTCCTGTGAAACTATTTGCTCCTATGAACTAACTCACCATGATATCCTCAGAAAAAGCATAATTCCATTAAATAGTTGTTATGGAAAATATTTGCACATCTTTTGAAAAGACTTTAGACTCTAAACCTTAAATTTAAACAAAAAATGCACTGATAACTTCAAAAATGTATAGTCAAGACAACTTTTACTTGAAACAACTAAGTTTCTTGTGGCTGATTGGTTCTCTAAATAAAATGTGTTATATACACACACCTAGAGAGAGAGAAAGCTTTGGAAAAACTTGCTAACAATTTCAGAAAATGAAGATATGCAACACCTACAATTCATTTGCATAATAAAATTGGCTTTGTTAAGATATTCCTCCCAAACACAATTTGAATTTGTTTTCTTGTCACTAAGCAGGAAAAGAATATGAGTGAAAATGGTCATTTACATACTCTCTATATTTAAACATAAAATTATGAAACAATGAAAGCAATATAATGCAGAGGAATTTTCTCTTTTGAAACAACTTTTCTTTTGACTGTTAACTGTTTTCTATTTTCCCTGTTAAGCTTTAGGAGTTTTAGGAAAATATGAGGATCAAGAGTAACAATTTAGCAATGTTGATAGCTGATTGGTGCCTGCCAGTGAAATCAGAACTTTAGCAGACTAGACAATATGAATTTGATTTTTCCTCAGTGCTTAATGCAGTGCAAGTTTTCCTAAGCATGTACTTTTATGTTCACTTAGGGCCACCTCAAGAGAGGCCTCAGCAGCTCTCATTGCTGTCTAAGGGAATATCTCAGCCCTGTCAGTGATGCTGGGGGGAAGCCACCAGTGACAGCTTATCAGCTGCTGCATGAGATGCATGAAAAAGCATCATAGAACTTTTTGTGTGGTTTTTTTGGTGACAATCACTCATTCAGTTATGCTGGTGGCATTGTGAATGTTCCTTTATAACTTAGGAAGCCTGGTTTATGCCAGGAGGTTATGAAAGCAAGGAGTGCAACACACTGTTGATGCACACTAATCAAAGCAAACAGAAAAGGGAGTACTTAATTTGAGTCTCCTTGTGGTGACCAGAGAGGATGGTGATGGTAAGCTAAGGTGATGGAAAAAGGTAAGGTGATGGTGGTGGTGGGAGCTGGGATAACTCTTATCCCCCCTCTCACCCTGCTCCCCATTTATTTGTCTGTAGGAAAGGACTTTGGAAGCACATCAAGAGGATCAAATCATCAGCAGCTTGCTCATTATGACTGAGATGCCTTGATGGACTGCACTGGAGTCCATCCAGCATACAGGATGGAGAAGATGGAGAGGAGACCAGAAAAAGATTCCAGTTTACCATGGCTTGTGAATGAATCATTCTGCAATAAAAGGAATTTGCTCTATTATTGCTATTGCCAGGAAAAAAGGAATAAAGCTAAAGATGTATCTGTAACAACTAGAACAACACTTAAAGATTTGAGTGTTTGGCTATAATGAGATCCATTCCACTAGAATGCAGTGATAATTCACATGTAAGAACTGAAGAGTGAAACAGGATTAAAGCCCTAACAGTAAATCTGAAATACGTGAACTGTGTGTGGAATTACAGCCTCTTGACCCCAAACTATGTGGCCATCCAATATTGCTTTTTCTTGCAGTAAAGTATGAGCATTTAAACAACCAGGCAAAACTATTCCAGGGTTTCTGATGTCCTTTCATCCTACTAAATAACTTCATGGATGGGAACTGGTGTTAGGAGCTGCAGAGCTTCCCCAGTTTCTGTTCCAGTCAGCAGAACTGAAATCTCTGTGTACAGCTGTCATTTGTGGAATGGGAATTTGCAAAATTTGATACTTTTTTTCTTTTTTATAACTAACAGTGTTTCAAATTAAGGGCTTTTCCAATGCACTTTAAAAAGGTGTAGTACCAAGGTCACTGAGGGCAGGTGCTCTGTTTTTCAAGGCTTCAGCTTTAGTCTTTTCTGTATTTTTTTTTTTTTTGTATTATATACTTACCAGTTTGTCACATTTTTAGACAATAGTAAAATAGTACTGAGTAGACACAATTTTATGTTATGAAGATAAGAAACAGATTTTTTTTGCTGTTTTTTAATTTAAGAAAATAACTAATATTTATAGAAAAGGAAAGCTAATATCTAGACTAAAGAGGGTCTACAAATTCTCCAATTTTAAGCTTCAAAAAACTCCCATAGAATGACTTTATCAGTTTCTACTGGATCTTCTGAAAATTTTTGATTACTTTTATTGGAAGGTTTCTTCAGTAATAGCAAGTGAATAATAATTAAGGAGAGTAACATGGATTGGCACAGCATAAGCTGACAGGTGAGTTTTTCTTTAGGACCTTAGGAAACTAGATATTTTCCTCAAGAAAAATATAAAGTGAAGAAAAAGAATTTATTCTGGTTTGTTTAGCTTTGCTTTTGAAAAAGAAAACAAAAACTGTTAAACAATTTTTTACAGTGAGCTTGATATTATTTAACTCTGTGTGTAGGTAGGGGGCAGGGGAAAGGAAAGGTGGTTTTTATTTATTTTATCTGATAAGAAATGTTGGAATAATTCTGAAATATCTTTAGCCTAACTCTAGTGAGGTGGATCTTTATCTTTATTCATATCTCATCGTCATGCCAAAAGTTGAATTTACAAGCCTAGTTTTGTTACCTAAACTTTTCTGGTTTATTTTGACATGTTTTGATCTCAGAACTACACTTTATTTTTGTTTCCGTTTTTATTGCTTTCTTTTTGTTGTGCTTGTTTCTTTGTTCGATTTACTTTTAGTTTTCATTTCTCCACATTTCTCTTGCTATGTACTTAACTGCAGTCAACAATAATACAGAAGGTGAAGATGAAAAAATTCTGATGTTCATATTTCATTAACAGCAAAGGAGGGAAGGAAATGTACATCTAGCTCTCTCAGCCTTTCCTCATCAGGGGGATGCTCCAGACATTTCCTCCCACTTTACCCACTCCAGGAGCTCCAGGTTTCTCTTGTCCTGAGGAGCCCAGGACTGGATCCAGCAGTGCAGATACGCTCATCTCACTGGGGCTGACTGGAGGGGCAGGATCACCTCCTGACCTGCTGGCACTGCTGCTCCTAAGGCACCCCAGGTTACCCTTGGCCTTCCTGGCCACAAGGGCACTCACTGAGAGCAGCTGTGTCACTGATGCCCTCTCCTTCAAAATATATACAAGGGAACAAGAACAGGCAGCACCTCTCCCTCCTGCATTTCCCAAAGTGAATACCTTTGGGAATGCTGGTGGAGAACACCTGTCTGATTAAAGCACATATTCACAAGAGGCAGGTGAAGGAGGTTTATTGCAAAGATGGGTACTGGATTTTAAATTTCTGCAGAGTGGGTTGGAAGGGCTTCTATTCCCAGGCAAAAGCCAAAGCAGAGGAGCACAGCAAACAGCACTGTTGCAGAGCTGAGCAGCAGCACAGCTGGGCACGAGTGTCAAGGCTGTGCTGCACCTATTTTATGCAATTATGCCTCATTTTAGACTTTTCTGTCATTTAATGGTGCTGCCCCTTGGTTAATATATCTTGCTGCAGAGGGTAAATTTTCTCATGCTAAAAGCTACTGAAGAGAGTTTCCTGATAATGCAATAATTATTAGCTATGGAAACAATAGCATTGAAAAAGTGTATTGGCTGGAAATTGAAGATGATACAGTTTAAACAGAAAAGATGCAAATTCTCAGGGGCCAATATGTTTAAATACAGAGCAAATCACCAAAGAATACAAAAGACTATTAACAGAACTTTTAAATTAATTTTTTTTTAATAGACACAGGTTGGAAGAGTGGGAAGATGAATCTCTATGTAAGATCCCATGGAATGTTTTCACACATAGTATATGAACATACTTGTCCTTTCTGACCTTGAAATCAATGATTCTGTGGGAAATTAAAATAAAAAAACTGAACTCCCCTCTAATGCTAGTTTGTCTGAGATGAATTTTCAACACCAGTTTCCTCAAATCAGTAACAGTCCTACTTGGTCCTCCTCCCTCACACAGATATAATTTAAATATATTTAAGCAATTTCTGACTGAGAGCAGTGTTTAAGCATAAGTTAAGCAAAATAATGGAGCTGTTTCTTGTTCAGACAAGAAGAACTCTCACTATGAACTGTTAATGTATTTCATCTGTAAACATTGCTTGGGGCATAAGGTACAGACACTGAATAGGAGCTTGCAGAGGAGCCACACAATTCTACTCCAGTGGAAGAAAAATTAGCATTTTTATTTTTCAGAAAATATAGTTTTATTATCTGAATGACAGTTTCAGGAATGAATCTGATAGAAACACAAAAGAAAGAAGCACTGATTAAGTAGATTGACACTACGATAATAAAACCAGGAAAGAACAATTTGCTTTTTCTGTTGATTCATGCATGCACACATGGCAATACACAAGCAGGTATAGATATGGATTTGACAGTGGGCTTTGGAATAACAAAGATGAAACTGGATGAATAAAATTCCAAAATTAAAAACCTTCCTCTGATTTCTATTCTGTAACTGAGGAGTAACTGAGGTCAGAGGGACAATAAGCTTAAGTTTCACTATCTGGTCAAAACAGAAGAGGATTTCTTGAGATAATATTACAACACACTTATAATAAATGTTCCTGACAATATTAAAGGTCAAAATGAAAATATTCTTCTCTATTTTCTTTGTTTGGAAACACTAGCATGCTTTCCACACAGAAGAATATCTGTGCATTAGAAACTATTGTTTTATTGCTTATGGCTGCAATTCCTTTGTTTTGGAGGAACAGAACTTGTTTTTTTAGCCACTCAACTTTTTCCTGGGACACTGTAATGAAAATAGGTATAAAACTGTATCTTGCAGTCTATTTTTATTTACACTTGATCTCTGTTATGTTTGTAAAATATAAACATTTTATAGACAAGGTATTTCCACAGTTCCAGAAAGAAATAAATACGTTGCCAGGCTTTTGCTAGACAGCTCTCATGTGCTTGCTCTCCCATGTACTACAAAAGATGAGCCTCAGTGTAACAACAAGCTGTACTTCACACTGCTTTGTGCAAAAAATTCTGACCACATTCCTAAATTCACTATATGCAGTTCCATAATGGTGTCAGTCAGGCTGGAAAATAACTGAAGATGGAATGACTGTACATCATCCATTTTTCTAGTGCTGCTTTTCAACAGGTGAGGCTTTTTTTTTTTTTTTTTTTTAATTCACAGACCTCAATTCCTAAACCCAAGGGCTTATGGCACTGGCTGCTAACAACTCACTGGTAAAAAGTGGTCATCTTTATCAGGTAATCCAACTTGATTTTCAGGTTTACACAGATCAGTAATTTTCCAATGCCAATAAGGTGCTTTTCACATTAGTAGCACTGACACATAATTTGACATGAAGTACAGTACAGAGAAACACATAAAATCCTGGAATAATAATTTTCAAATTTAACATACCTGACAATTTGGCCTTATCTGATATGTGATATTTTCACTTTTTACACACTAAATTAGGAAGGTGTAAGACATAAGAAAATGTCATCCCATATAGAGGACCATGTGAGGATTGATGCAGTCAGTTCTCCAGGGTGGAGAGCCCAAATTAACTGGGTGACTGTTATGATGCATCTGGACCCTGTCTCCTGCTCTCCCCCTCCCTGTTACCATAACAAAGTCAGTTGCTGAAAGGCCATATTGGGAGGTGGAAACAAGAGCTCTCAAATGTGTTATATTTTTAAAAATTAATGATTTGTATCTCCCTATGGAAATGCTAGATTGTGACAAGCAGTTTTTCAAGAGCTGAATCCTGGAAGGACTCCAGACTGAGGTCACTGGTTTTTTGCAAATAGCAGCCTGCAAAACTGGGAGCTATTTTACAGTCTATGGAACTGAAAAATGTATCTATCTTGGCAGTTTTTTTTCTTATTCAACTTTTTGACCTTATTCCTTCTTTTCTCTTGAAAATTATCACATATACATATGCAGACACATTTCTTTCCAGGGACTTTTTCCACCCGACAGTAAAAGTAAGATTTATTTTTTTAGTGAGAACTACATTTGAAAGAATTTTTTTTTCAGCTATTAATTATTAACAAAAGAAAACTGATTTTAGGAATCAACCATTTCTTTTGCTTCTGCTTTATCCCTCCAGAGTATCCTTCTAAATACCTTCATTCCAAGCACTATAAAATACAAAGATGTAAATTGTAGCCACGTCCAAGGGATTTGGAGAACTCTCTAGAAACATGGGCTGAAACAAGAATAAGCAACTGCACTAAGAAATTAAAGAGAAATATTACACATAAGACTGAACAGATGCCATTATCCTGTAGTGCTGATGAACCAGCTAAAAGCAGCATCAGTTTATTTATCCCTGACAGCATGATATATTCTGGTTAAAAACAAAGCAAACCCAACAAGTGTAGGGGATGTGCTTTAGCATGTCCTTGTACTCTGTACCAGCAGTTTCCTCAGGAAGGGTCTCCAGGGCTCTGGAGATGCCACTGGCTGGCCATTTCTAGTGGCACTGATGCCACCATGGCAGCTCACCCCCCATGACCTTCCTTTTGCTCTCAGCCTCTGTCTTATGCCAAGAAAGGCCAGAGGACAGGTGTGACAGGGACACAGCTCTGAGAAAAAGGAACAGAAGCAAGCTGCCAGTGGAAATGCAAAAGGGCTGGGCTGCCTCACTGGAGATGGGCAGTAGGGTGGCAGCAGGTATACAGATACCTGGAGTTACACACTGTCATTTTAATAAGGTGATATTGAGAGTGAATGCCAAAGAAATGTAACAGCAATAGCAGTGGTGTAGGACATTAAAAATGTAGTAATAGAGAAGATGTGTGGTTAGAATTTTTAATTTTTTTCCCTAAACAGATTCCTGACAGTGGAATAGCTGCTGTGATATCATATTTTCTTAGTCAGTAGCCTTAGGTGTAGATTACTGTGCACAAAAGGATGTTTTAACTTTGAATATAACCCCTATGTTTCTTTAAAACAAAACAAAAATAACCCAAACTCAAATGTAATAACTTTTAAAAATTTAGCTTTCTTTCAAACTTTAATTACTGCTGCAGATGTGCAGGCATTAGGAGATAACAAATAATTGTAACAGATTCACCATGTATGCCAAGGTTGTTCTCTGGAGGGTTGGTGGTTTACATTTTCTGATGTCACCATCGATCAAAGGAAAATGTTTCACTGTCTTCCACGGTGTAAGACATTGCATATGGAAATCAGATGATACAAGTTACTGTCATGGAGGAATGCTCTCTGCCATAAACAACTAAAGTCATGTAAGAGCTGCATTAGGAGAGTTTTCTGTGTTTGCACACAAGTGCAGAGAATTTCTGGCTGAGGGCATGCTTATTGAATTAACTCCAAATCAAATCTCTGTCCACACATTAAGAATCCCTTAAACCCCAAAAAGGCACAAAGCATGAGCATACTCATTACTCAGACCAAACAAAAAAAGGAGTAAAAAAAAAAAAATAGAAAAAAAAAAGACAGCAACTTCCACAGCATCATCAGCCCAAGGCTTTGGGTTCCCAGACTCCAGTGTGCTACTGACAATGGGGACACACCATACATTCCCTGGGAGAGTGAACAGTAGCTTCTGGACAGCTGTACCACCCTGATTCCTGAATCATTCACCTCTCACCTTAGGAAGGTGACTGCTTCAGACAGAGCACAAGCTCTCTGTGTGATGGCAGATGTATGGAGGGTGGGGAACAAGAAGGGCTGGGGACAGCAGGGTGGAGATCTGACACAGAGGGGCTGGAAGTACAGGAAAAGCAGTGATGTGAAAGAGAGGAGCTAAGTGGTGTTTGAGGCTCACACTCCAGAAAGGCTCAATCCTCAATCACCTATGGATGAATAAACCCCAGTTCTGGACTACACATAACACAGGAAAGAAGCTGTACAGCAGATCCAGTAAAGAACTACTTTAGGCCAGCTAGACTTAACTAAGGCACACAGAGCGTGGTGTGAGCACAGCTGTGTGATTTCTGGGGCCAGCTCAGCACTCCAGAGCCTTTCAGAACTACTCTGAGTTAATGAGATCTGATGAGTCTCACCTGGCTGAATACAAAACCACTTACCTGCATCTGCTCCCCAGCTTTATCTCATTTAAAACAGCTGCAGTGAGCCTGAGATGGAGACACACCCACAATATTGCAGCACTACAACATCTGTGTGTGTGTGTGTGTGTGCACAGGAGAGAAGGAGGTCAGAGTCAAGCCTCCATTGCTGCATATTCTGTGTAATTTTCTCTGAAAAAGCACAGTGGGTTTGGAAAAACTTCATAGAGCAGCCTGAGGACATCTGTACTGACCATAATTTAATCTTGCAAGTATTTCCTACTATTCTATTTGGAATAATATTTTCAGGTATTTGTTCACTACTTCAACCTCAAAGTCACTGCTTAGTTAGGCTATTAGTTCAGAATTTGCTGTTACCAATCCTTCTAACTACCTGATAATTTATTTTGATTTATTTTGGTGGTGGTCTTCATTATATCTCCTATCAGGAAAGAAATATATGTAGCTAAAATGTAGATACGTATGCATACATGCTCAGAAACATATATACATACAAGCAATATAAAACAATAGCCAATATTTGGATAAGGACTATAACCCACCACTGAGCCTAAACCTATTTTTTTACTATTATCCACAGTATTTTTTTATCCCCTTATGGAAACAAGAGTTTCAAATCTATAGCTCATTTCTCTTCTGTAAGGTTATACAAGATGGAGATTATTCTTGCAGATGCCATAAAGTCTGTAAACTTCTTTTGCTTCAACGTTTTTACCCAAACAGAATAAAGCAGTTTCTGAAACTTTTGAAGTGAGTCTGAAAAAAGGTTTGTTCTAGCACTAATACTTATGTTAACAGCTTCAGGGCAGAAGGTCTCTGAGTGAAAGACAATAAACAAACACTGCTAACTTTGTTATTGGTGTGACATCGTTCTTATCTAACTCAATATGAATTCTGATGTGACAGCTCATGAATTTCAGCTATAATACTCAGGAACTGGCTCAGGAAACCTTGTGGGTATTAGCAGTTATATTTAAGGACCTGCAATGGATAAATATACTTCTCTTTTGAAAGAGGCATAGAAAACTTCCCAGGAAATTCTAGGTGAATTATTCCTTGCTCATTTTTAGAACATATGATTAAACAACCTTTGAGAAGGGAAAATAGTAACGAGAAATTCAGCCAGCCATTTATCAAGAGTAAATAAGAGGGCAACTGCATTTCTCTCCATTGAGAGCTGTAAGATTTATCAACTGTGAGCCACAGGCAGAAGTTGTGCCTGATGCCCACAGCAAAGCTTCCAATACTGACATTACCACAAGCAAGAAATTTGTAAATGGAAATGGAACTGATGGGAGAAAAACCCCCATAACTTGAATACACTCTATAGGAAGGCAATATCAAGTGAAGCTACACACAGACTTGTCCTGTCTCATATTAATCACTATTATTAGTTGATGGAAGAGAGCTAAGATTTTTTATATTCACAACTATGCAAAAAACAACCATCAGCAAGAATGTGAGAAGAGGAATACAACTGAAAACAATCTCAAAAAAACCTGAGAATCAGTAAGTCCAAGGCATTAATACAACTAGCTGGAAAACTGGACTAGCATGGGAATGGGTTGCAAATGACTGGACAGATGGTCAGTAATCTAGAAACAAGGGTAGAGATTTTAAGGAGGAAGATTTGTTTAGTCTGGAGAAAATTTAACTGAAGTACCACCCTTCAAGTATATGAGGTTATTGCTGAGAAAGAGTAAACTGTTCTCAATTTTCATTGTGGTCACATAATTAGCTTAAATTGAAGCAGGGGACATTAAGGTTGGAAACAAACATCTTTTGACTGCCAAGGATTGCTAAGTGGTGAGAAAAAAAATCTGCAAAGATACAGAGAACAAAAAATCTTATGGAGCAGCTTACAAGAAACTAGTCAGAAATTATCTGTCTAGTTGATCCTGCCTGATACAAAACTCTGGACTGCAAAAAATTGCAAATCTCCTTCAAGACCTTTTTAGTATACTTACCATTCCTTTTTTTAAAAAAAAAGACAACTAAAAAACCAACAGAGAGAATAAATAGAACCCTGTGCTAATTTATAGCCTCATTTTTCCATAGAACTTTTAAAGTTGGTTTGAATAAAAACATTGTCATCTACATTTCTTAGAGCTAATACTCTTTCAGCTTTTATTCTCATTACTTGATAACAATGAAGAAAGACAGAATGGGAAGGATGGGAAACAGTACCTGGAGACTGTCTAAAATAAGACTGCCAATAATAAAAAAATTACTAAATTATTTCTTCCTCAAAGTTATCTCAGACATTAAAATTGGCCTATCTTTTCCACTGTAGTTTCTTTGTAGTATTATATTTTTTAGGGAATGACAGTGCAAAATGGCAGGCTAGCACTTAATCTTCTCTATTTTTAATTCTGTTAAAAATGCTGGCCTCAATTTCTTAGCTAAGACATGAAGAGCTTGTTTTCCTTCAGCTGACATATCATTTCTCAGAAGTTTGGTGACAGAATAATAGTAAAGTGTGCACTGCAACATACAGATGCAAATAATACAACATACAGATGCAAATAATACAGGAAAGAAAGGCTGTGTTGGTGTTGGAATCCTATTATATACCAAAAAGTACTTCAAAATAAAACAAGATTAATTACCTAATATAAGAAATAACCCAAAAATTATATTCCAGGCTTGAAGAACAGGATGGGTCTGCAGTCAGGAGTGACACAACCTGCCTGTGAGGAGGGAAATCTGAGAGGCTGTGAGGGCAGGAGGTGTGACCATAGTGCACAGCTTCAATCCTACAGCTCCAGCACCAGGGTTTGAAACTGGTGTCCCACAGCTGCCATAGCTTTTTCTTTAAGAAGCCCCTGGGCTTCTTTATAAACCATATGCAAAGGTTTTTTTATAAAATCCTTCAGGAAAAAGTTTTAGGAAACCTGATGATGTTATATAAAATGAAAATTTCACTCCTAAATGTGTATTTAATTTAAAGACAGAAGACATTGGGCAGGAGTATGCACCTTTGTTGTGTCTGAATAGGAAAAAAAAGTGTTTATTTCCATAGCAGGTACTCTATACAGAGCTTGCTCACAGGGAATCACAAGGGCCAAAAGAATCAGCAATTTCAGAGAGGTATTAGGCAACTTCATGAACAATAGGCTGAAAACCAGATGTTACAAGGACTCCTGATGTCCCAAATCCAAGAGCTGTGTATGCTGTGGATGGGGCAGCACAAGGGGAACATCCAGCAGAAGGCAGCCAGGCTGATCCCTTCTCCCTGTACCAGCAGGGACATTTTCCTGGGTTAGACAGAAGAATGATGGTTTGACTCAGTAAAGCATTATGGTCTCAAGTGTGATAAAACCTATTTAAAACCTATTTGTTCTTACATTTGTTACAGCTCCATAAAATACAAATTCTGTAACCTAAAATACTGAAATATCTATTGCAAATAGAGAGTTATGTGAGATGCAAAATATTTATTAAGAGCAATGCTGTCCCCATTCAAATTTATGCCAAATCCTCTGCAAGATTTTTCTTTTTTTTTTCCTAAATTATAGGGAAATCTGTAGTGTTATAAATAAATCTTCTTTTAGTAGTAAACAGGAAGAGTTTGATTTGTTACCATGTTAGCATAATATATTATTTATATTACTAATACATATTTTCTAGCTGCTGCTAAGAAGAGTCTCCAAACACTCGACTTTTTAGATAAATCAAGGAATCAAAAAAATAGTAAACACAATACATATTAAAATGCTTGCCATGACAGTATCATATTCCCATTATGTAGTCATCACAAATTTCCACTGAAATGAGAAAGTCTGAAAACGTTGGCAAGATTGAGACAGCACGAATGGTTCATCTGAGAATTCTGCTGCCTCTCCCTTTAGGGAGTAAAAGGGCATAAATTCTCCTGCCTGAAGAGATTGCTCCCAACTACAGCAAGGGAAGAGGAGACCACATCCTGGCTCCCTGAACCATGCTGCAGTTGCAGCCCTTCTCAGGCAGAGCAAAGCAAATCTGGTCCTCACTCAGGCAGTGTGGCTTGGAGCTTTACAACACAGACCAAACCCACTGAACCAAAATCACTGGTAATGCACAAGACAAACTTCAAGCACTACAGATTTCATAAAGCATGATTCACAGAAGAAATAGGCATGGAGCAAGTAAGCAAAGGCTGAAAATAGGTAACTCTTTTCACCTGGCTCTCACACAGACTGGCTTATAATCATCCTTCTCATCTGTATTCTCCCTAAATATTCAATACTGAATGCTTAGTGATGTTTGTTACAAGCAAAATATTACTTCCTTCCTGACCCACTCAAACTAAGATCTCTGCATTGGGAAGGACATGCACATTCTCTTATTAACAGACTTCTTTACTCCTGTTCATCACTCCTGGGCTGTGCAAAGAAGCCATTATCACCAAATTACAGTCTACAAAATGCACGGAATAAAAACTAAGGTGATTTGGATGGAGACAAAACAACACATTATATCCACAATCTATGTTGAAAGCTTTATTAAACAAAGTTGTAGGGAAAGTCACATATCTTCTTCCTCTCCTGGCTGTCACTTTATCTATTTCATATGCTCCATTACCTCTGCACAAGCCCAGGAGGTGTTTGCACGTAATAGCATTTCATTCTTGATTGAATTTACACTGAATGTTCCCTGCCTATTATGCATACATATGATTCTGTATTTTATCACCCCTAAAAACATATTGTGAACCCCATGAAATAATTTGGGAAACATCCCTTGCAACCATATCTTTAAAAAGGCTATTTTTAGCTCCCACAGATGCAGAGACACCTTATTAGTTCAAGAAACCTTTCTGCAAATGTTATTCCTGAGAGGGACATAATTATGATGCATTGTGCATGTTGTCATTTTGAAACTGTGCACCAAAGTAGCCACTGCAAGTAGATTAATGTCAGAACAGATAACAGTCTGCTCTCTGATGGCCAAATGGTCTGGAAATCTGAGATAACCCATCTAACATTTCAGTAGCAGGAAACAAACAATAATTTTTGCTATGATCTGCCCCAATTTTGTGTCTATGAATAAGAATTACAAATGATTTTTTCATCACTCAGTGAGATATGCCAGGAATTTTTATTGTGGCTAAAACACGATCAAAACAATTAATGCATGTTAGGTAGGTTGGGTTTTCTATAATAGAATCTACAATGTCTAAATATTTAAAGGGATATAAAGATGGGACCCCTGCCCTGCACAGGTTTGCAAGCTTCTTCCTTAAGAACTCATATAAAAAGTGTCAACAGATTATGGCTAATTTACAGGTATCAAGGGTAGATAAGAATGAAGCAGAAAGGATGGCAAGGATGATAAAAATCTCTGCATCTGGGTGATGTAATTTGATGTGTGATTTTTACACATTATAAACCTATTTTTTCAGAGGCAGTGGGTATATGAACCAACAAAATTTCAAGTTTGTTCTGAGGAATATACTTTCTTTCCTTTTTGTACATATATAGTCTGGGAACAATTTTTTAACATCCTGCCTCCTCCCCTCCCCTCCTTCTCCTGTAAAATCCTGTACACACAGTCTTGTCTCTTCCATTCACTTGTTAAAATAACAAAACAAAACAAAAACAAAACAAAACAAAAAAAAAACCCCAAAAAAACCCACAAAAAAAAAAAAAAGGAAAAAAAAACCCCTTTCTACATCTTCATGGACAATTCCAAAGTAGTGAGTTTTTTCTGAATTACAAATTGAAATTTAGTTAATATGCTTCAAAATATTACTCTCTTCTCTCCCATAGGAGTATAAATTCAGCCAGACTTTTGTTATGGAGATCTTAATTTTAAATAATGTTTTCAGATTTTTTTTTCTTCATTATTTTAAGTGATTGAGTAGTTTGCATTAAACCATACCAAATTAAGAAAGTGAAGTTTAAACATTAAGAGTTACTGTGTAGAAAAACATCACACTTCTAGATGTCCTCATCAAACTCAAATGGAATGACATACACAGATGTCTGCATTTGTAGAGATATTTAAGACTGATGGAATAATTTAATTGAGAGAACTGGATATTAAAAAAATATTAAAAAATACACCAGAGTATTTCAGAATTGTAACAGAGTATTTTCCTGGATCATTGACAATGTGCCAAAAAGAATTGTGGCTGAATCTGTTAAAAACCTCTTTTACATTTCTCAATGAATTTCTCATGAAAAGCAGCTTTCCACATTGATGTGGACACTTAACTTTATCTGAAAGCCTCTAAAAATGAAAGTTCCTATCAAACATAATAGAAATTGTTCAGAGAAAATATAGTCATAGTATAACTATTTCCATCTCTCATTACCAGAACTTTACTTCAGTGCAGACCATAAAATTAGAACTAAAAACTAGTTTTAACATTTAAAACTAGATTTAACTTTTAAAACTGGTTTTTAACCTTTATTCTGCTTAGCAGTTATTTCTGAATTGTTTCAATGAACCTCTTCCCCATTCGATTTTCTTTTTCTTTTCCTGCCCAGAACACCAGACAAGCAGCAGACAGGAGGAACACCAGCAGACAGAATACTGGCAGCAGGTTGCTGCCCAGGAACAGTTTGTCATGGTCAATCCTTACAGGGACTGGCATCCTCTGTGCTGTGTTACCTTCCTAACAGTGCATTCCTCACAGGCAAAATTCAAATAAATTTGGAAAAGAAAGGAAAAAAAAAACTACAGAGGCAGATTGAAATGAAGTCAGAATGTCTCCAAGGAGAAGCATCAGTAGCAAAGCACTAAAAGATCATCATTTTCTGTTGAGTATTGTGAAAAAGTGCTTGTTTGCACATTATTTTTAATAATCCATTACAATTCTTTTGAAGTACAGGGAACTGAAAATGAGTCCTGCTGTTCATTCTTCTGTGAGATAGTACTAAAAAAATAATCTGCTACTTATATGGTTTTTGTGCTGAAAACTATAATTACAGTGAAAAAGTCTTATTATGCAATGGCAGTAGAAGGAAAGAGGGTTCAAAATTATAATATAAATGGTGATTTACCTATCATTCAAAACAGGATGAAGAATCATTTATCCTATATATTGTTTAATAACATCCCTGAACATTAACCCTACAGCAAAGCCTAACAATGATCATATATCCCACAGAACTCAGAAATGGGCATACAATGAAACATGAAGTCAAGAGAACACATTTCCTGTGAACCCTAGAGTAGAAAAGTCCCAATTTTCTCATAAAAAAACTAAATGCTTTGTATTCTATGCTAAGAGGTCTCCAAAGGCTGTCCTGTTATTTTAATTAAGATTTGTGATTTTAAGATTGGCTAATGAAAGAATTTCTAAGCAATTGGGTAATGACCACCCAAGGAAATGAAAAGTCATGTGCACAGTTCCCTTAGATTCCACTTACAATTCTGGCTTATGTACAAACCATTCTAATTATTTGATACATAAAAAATTATTAAATTCATACAAACCCCATCATAATCAAGTAAAATAGATTAATCACACCTTGATAAGAAACATTGGGAAAAAATAATAAAAACATAGAAACTCATAAACAAAATGAACTAACATGACTGAATAGAAGTTTCAATATGAAAGATATTCCTTAATCTCAGCATATGTGCCCAGAAAGAGTCAAAGAAAAACACTTGTAAGATATCCTTCTCAGAAGGCAGGTGGTGTTTGACCTAAATACTTCTGCAGTCTAGCAGGAAGAGGAGGAGGGAAATATGGTGATATTAAATTTGCATACAATAATCTAGATAAAAACAAGAGCCTTTCTATCTTACAAATATTTCTTCTTCCCTGAATTTTTGCACTTCAGCAAAACAGACCTTTATACAACTATGTCTTAGAGAAGACAAACTAGGAGTCTTGCAAACTTTTCCAATTCAACAATTACATTGGTTTTCCTACCCTTTCCTCTCCACCTACATGTAATCCATCTTTCTTGTCTTCTCTTAACCACAACCACAAGACAAGTGAGACAATTTCACCTTTTTTGCTCAGCTCGGAACAATGATCTAAATCCTGGTTGAAATTACTTGGTTGAAAGTTCCAACTGAAAAGATCTAAGCTGAAATTACCTGGTTGAAAGTTTTTTTTCATCCACACGCACCTTATCAGTACTATAATTTAATAGCACAATTCTTTTCTTTTCAAATACCACTAATTCTTTTCTGAGAACCCTTCTGTCTCTAAATCAATCATATCAACAATGTCTGTTGTGGATTACATTGCTGGTTTGTGTAGCTCTGGAACATTTAGTACAGGAACACAGATGTGATATTTTTGGATTCATAACATCAGGCCTGATATACATATTGCAGTCACTGACCTGAAGAGCCACTTGGCTGTGCTCAGCCCCAATTCAGATTTTGCTGCCTCCAAAGAACTTCTTCCTGACTTGTAAAAAAGTGCACTTCTTTAGTAAATAAACACTGGATTTGCCTATTTTATTTTTTTTTTTTGCCTCTAAATTAGTCAAGGAATAGAAAATACAAATGGCCGAGGGAGTTGATTTTGTCGACTGTCTCACAGCACTTTGATGGCAAGCTTTCACAGTTATCATCTAGTGAGCACAGATATAATGTGGCTCCCTAGCATCAGTGTTTTGTTTTTTATCACATGCCTCAATGGTCCAGGTGGGGAGGAAGTCCCACCCAAAATCACACTACCAGCAAAAAAGCTAATAGTTTTTATGTGTGCTAGTACACCATCCTTTCTTTGCAAAACACATCCACTCTGCCAGAGCTGAATCCCACATCTGAATGACATTACAGGAGTGTGCCACATATACCAGTTTTCATCAGAAGAATTATGCCATTTGGAGCACACATGAAGGAGTAGAAGAAGATTTATTATAACATTTTAAAATGTTGTCGGAGTTGATCCCAATGCACAGCAGGAATTTAAGACACAGTGACTAAATACCAGAAAGGAAAATGGTCAAACATGTGTCAAAAGGTTGGACATTTACCCTGAGATACCATCACACATCATGCCACCTTCAAAACTGTTTGAATAAAAGATTCCATGACAAATGCAGTGAAACATAACTGGCAACTTGCAATAGCCCAAAACCCATCATTCTTCCCATAAAGAGAAAAATGCTTAAATTCACCTTCTGCTTATTATTTCTCCATTTTACCTTCCTTGCTTTTTGGTCAAAAAGCATAACAGATATTTCTCTGAACATGAAGGAAAAAATAAAACAGGGTATTTGTGTTACCTTAGAATGATTTTTTTCTAAAATATCAAAACCAGCTTCTCCTCTAATTAGAAACAACTGCTGATCCTAATTTTTTGTTTCTCACAGAAGGAAAGTGTCAAGCTGTTCTGTTAAAACATCAAAAAGAAGCCACTTTGAGTATCAAAATACAGCTTTTCACTAATTGCTAATATTAGAACTTTTTTTTTTTTGTGGTTTTGTTTTGGGGGGTTGGGTTCTTTTAATACTAAAATCAAATAAAACTAAAACTTGGAACTGTGACATCCAAGGGTGACAAAAGAAATGGATAGAGGAAAAAGAGACAAATCAGAGTTTATCAGTGTCCCAATGGAGTAAAATCAGTGCCTTTGGTCTGGATATCCAGAAGCATATTCATGCTAACAAATGGTAAGGACTGGCTGTTCCACATAACAGGGAAAGTGCTTGGTTTGCAGGGTTGTGCCAGGAGACCTGCTGGGGACAATCACTGAGTTGCTTCATTCCCAGTGGAATGTTCTGGCTCTGTCATGTTTTCCAGCAGAAAACTGCTCCTCCACAGGGGTGAGATGAGTGAGACCAAATGGAGGTCGGTGTCTATAGCTTGTGTGTGGAGAGCAAGAAGCCGTTCCAGAAGACAATTCCCCTCACCTCAGTGCATGAAACCCAGGGTGAATTCCATATTTAACAATTCATCTGGAGAATGTGACAGATCAGAAGCACGAAAAAGGAACTTGGGAACTGGCTGAAGTGACTAAATCTCACTTACGAATCTCATATTTGGCTGGAGAAAATCCTTCCTGCAGGCAGAAAGCACCTGACCATTAGGAGTGCCATGGTGAGCAGTTAAATTGATCTTTTAGCTCAGTAAGAAAAATGGTTCACAGAAGCAGCAGAATACAGTTCTGAGATTGATTTGTTACCTTTCTTATTGTATCAGCTGGCAACAGAGACAGATGAGAGCCTGGAGAAATGTGAAATGGCCCTCACTTACGACAAAAGCAAGTTTTTTTAATTAAATACTCCTTCAGCACTTGATTACCTGGAGAGCTGAATTCTCTGTTTCAATTCAGAAAAATGCTTTGATGTCTCTTTCTTGAGGAAGACTGTCCTATTGCTTTTAGTACAAGCACTTTTGTATTTTAAGCTGCATGTGCATTCAGCCATTTTCTAGGATTTCACTGCAGTTGTAACTTGAAAAATAAATATTCTATTTACACTGTAAATTTTCTGTTGGCTAATATGAATTATTTTAATTTTTGTTGCAGTAATGAAGGATATTGAACAAAACAAATTCTACTTCTATTTGATCTATATCAAACAAAAGAAAAAATAAATATGAAACCTTATACCCCACCATCCCCAACTAGTGAGAGGAAAAGAGAGTCTTGAAGTGCTAGAATCTAAGGTTTCAACATGTTGCTCATCATTAAGAAATGTTAGATGGGCTAGACAAAATCAGATATTTTCACTTCATCTTCTGCATACAAAATTCCTTTTAGTAGACACAAAAGGAGAATATGAGGAAGAAGAGATGAGCCAAAGGGGACTCCAGGCAGCAGAAAACAGGCCATGTTCCACAAAGGTGAAGAAGGTGGGGCAAGAGAAATAAATTCCAAGCACAGTGTTCCTCTCTCCTGAATTCCCCCCATGGTGTGTTCACAAAATGCAGTTCTACCCCCACAATTTCACTGCCTTTCCAGAACCAAAGGAACTTACTGTTTATTTACCTTAAATCTAGTGACAGCACACAGCTGGTGATGGGGCACATGAAAAAAATAAAATGTGTATAATGGTTAGGGAATAGAGGATATTTTTCAAGAACCGGGTGCTCCTGAATGAAAATATGCCTTTAAGACTCCCTTACAGTGTTTTTAATTTTTTTTTCCTGCAGCTCTACATAGCAAAAAATTTAAATGTTGCACTGGAGTGAGTTAAGATGTTTGTCTCCTCACATTTGAGTAAAGTACTTATTTGAGTGTGTTTTATTACTTAACGTGTTATAAAACAATATGTACATTTAAATCAACTGAGAACTTTCCATGAGAGCTGCTCTAAGTGCAAAAAAATTATTATAGAATTCTACTGGGAAAAGAGAAAACGGAATTCCAAGAATTGTGTTTACTGCAGTGGAGCTAAGTTACTAGAAACTACTGATTATAAAGCTTATACTGCATTTTTTAAAAGCTAGGGACATTTTTTTAAACAATCCCTTCATGAAAAAGGGTAATAATGACACTGCTGGCTGTTCTGCCTCCAGCAGTGCTAGCAAAACCCCAAATCTATATCAGTATTTGGATGTGTTTAAGTATCAGAATACTTGGCACATTGGAAAACCAATAGGGCAGATTTCAAGATCACAGATTTTTTTAGTTTAAATTCTGGGGTCATTTTCTTTTCCACATAAAAGAACTGTGTTTCGAGATCAGCTTCATTAGGGAGGTCTGCTGGGATTTGACGTTTTTATTTTCTTACAGAAGAAAACTTTTTTTTTTAAGAGGAGCACTATCTCCTCACACATTAAATGAGCAAATATGCAATTGTTCCCCCTAGTTTTAATTTGCATTTTACGATTCCAACTAGATTAGAAATTTATACAATGCATCATTATTTAGAAACAAGCTGCTTTTATATTTCCCACAATTTCTGAATAAAACCAAGGCCACTTCTTATATTTTCTTGTTACTACTTCTAATAATATATATCAATATTGGTACAAAACTAAAGCCTCCTAAAATCTGTGTAACTGTCTTAGCAGATCCTCACCACTATATAGAACTAAAATAAAAGTGTTTGAATTTTAACAGGACTTCTCCAGTCCTTAAAGCAAATCACAGCTGAGGGGGAGAGTTACAAAGCAGGAAATAAAGCCATGATTTCCTTCATTTAAAGCATGTTTCACTGACAAGGCATAGGACAGAATCCATATTGGAGAATAGCATTTTTATATTATGACAGAATAATTTTTCTTGGAAGTCACCTTAGCAGATCATCTTGCTCAGCTACTGCTCAGATGTGGCCAAACTCAGAGTCACATCAAGAGGTCACACAAGGCTCTAAGCAGCTTTGTGATTAATATCTCCAAGGATGGAGAATCCTTGACATCTCTGGACAGCTTGTTCCAATGTTTCATCATGTTCACCGTGCACATTTTTCTGTTAATATCTCATCAGAATTTCTTTTGCTGTAGCATGTGTCTGTTGACTCTCATCCTTCTGCTGGGAACCTTTGAGAAGAGTCTGGCTCTGCAGACTCCCATCTCATGGCTGCAGAGAGCAAGCAGGTGCCTTCTGAGCTCTGCCCAGGCTGAGCAAGCCCAGTTCAGCCCCTCCTCATTTATCAAGGGCTCTCCTGCCCCTGACCACATTGCTGGCTCTTCACTGGACTCCCTGCATGTCTTTCCTGCACACTGGGCAGCCCAAACCAGACACACAACTCCAGATGCTTCCCACAGGTTGATTAAAGAGGAATGATCCCTTCCCTCAGCATGTTGGTGAGGGCCCTGTTAAATTGAGCCCAGAATCTAGTGGGGCATTTTTATGCTGGCTGGACACACACAGAACTCATGAGGGTTTGGGGAGTTTTTACACTTTCTAGCACAGCAGGATTGTCCCATGTCTCTGTGGACAGCACACAGCTGGAAAAGCCTTTCCATAGCCATGGCATGCACTTTCCATGGTGCATTTGTAGAGGAGCTCGTGCAGCAGGGTCTCTGAGCTGCACAGACTGGTGGAATGAAAGCACAAAATGAAAGTATGATTTGGATTTTAAAAAGTAGATCATGTAAGATCCAGTGTTGATGGAACAGGTCATTTATACTCATAACACAGGTCAGAAATAAAAAAAAAAAAATTGTTAATGAAAAAATGCAGCCCTAATGAAAAGTTGATACTTCTAATACTCAGCATATTGATGTAGACAAAACTGAGCTGCTACACTCTTACCATTTCCCTGCTGAACAAGATGCCAGTTGTATTCATCATGATAATGTTTGTCCAGAATTGAAAAAAAAAACCCTCAAATTATTTCAAAATAGGTCAATAAAAGCAAAAAAAGTAATGTTATCTTTGGGCACAATTGATATATTGTTTTTTGTTTCGATGGTGCTCTACAGCCTGACTGAAAACTAATTGAAAAATGATGAAAGTAACTCTTTTACTTCAATGAGTTTAGAATCAAATCCTTAGAGGTACAACTTTTATGCATGTTCTAGTAATTAACATAATAAAGAAATAAAGAAATAGCTGTTAATCACACTCCAAAAGACAGTATTTAGACTTTTTTTACTGTTGCAGAAAGCAAATATACTCTGTAACACACAGTAATGAGCTGGCCAAGCTAGTTTAAAATATCAGCTGTCTTTTTGTTCAGCAAAGTATTAAAAAAACAGTCTCCTGACACATATTCTATGTCCCTTGAGGTCCAATTTTCCAACTAATAGATCTTTTTTTCTTCCCTTTTCCTTTAAAGACTGAGATTTCCAGGCCCTCTAGAGCATCCTACTGCATTTTCTAACCTTTAGAAAGACACTGGAAGGCTGACAGACATTTTTTCATTTTCCTCTATTCTGCAAAAAAGCAAAAGCCTTTCAGGACCACAAATCTTGTAATTTTAAATTCATAATAATAAATTATTATATTTAGAAATCTGTTCATTTATTAGCTTATTTATTAATTTCAAAAACCAAAACCAGATTTCCAGTACTTTTGTAAATTAGAATTTCAGTAGTCTAACAGCATTACAGCATAAAAGAAGAATTCCACTAGATATCCCATATTAAAAACAATAATAACACACTGAAACACACATAAAATAATGATAGTGTCTCCTGAGCAGTTATATCCTATGGTGAATTTCATAGAGGTAAGTGGGGTTTTGCACACCATTTAACCCATAAAGTCATCTCTAGGGTTTTGGTATCAGAGGAGATGCACAAAAACGCCAGTGAACCATCCAACATGCTGCAGAATCAGTTTCAGCTCCAGCCCTGCTTTACCAGGATAGTTTATCCTGGTCCAACAGTGACACAGGGAATGTTTGCAGTTGTGTATTCATATGAAGAAAGAAGATCCTACAAGATTTGAAAACAACCCTCAAAGCATCATGAGAGCACAGAGCAAGGGATGGGGCACGTATGCTCTTGAAGCTTGATTCAGAAAGTGTGAATGGAAATTCCCAACTTACTGGCACCTCACTTGGATTCTGGACTAGCAAAATTTTCCCTTTAAGCACATCACAGGAACTGGAAATATTCAGACCCAAGTGTAAAATCTTCTGTTATGGTCTTTTACAGTACATTATCTGAGGATGTATGGATCTTTTCATTCATTTGTCACTGAAACGAAACTTCTGCAAAACTCTGCAGACCTTAAAGTACTCTAGCCAAAAGGGTGAAGACTCCACCTTGCCTACAGCTCACACTTGTAACATAAGCTATATGGACACAGCAAAAGCCTCTGTCTGTAACTACAACTTCTCATTCAACACAGGCACATCTAGAGTACACTGATTCACACCCAGTAATGCAGAACTGCAAATTCTAATTTGGAACTTACAGTTGCTTCTGTAATAACAGGATATAAGTCTGAAAAACTGTATTTTTATTTCCACAAAAATGGATATTGAAACATAGTTTGGACAGAAAACTTCCCATTCTTCTGATCTATGCTGATATTAATTGTAAGGTTGCACATGAAAATGCACAATTAAGTTGTATAGTAAAATGCATGATATGTAAACATGGGAAAGGATAGATTAAAAAAAGACAAGAGGAATGTAAGTTAAGCCCACTCTTTTTTTCTGCAGTTTATAAACAAATATTTTTCCTTAGCTGTTATTTTACTATCTATCATCTGGAAAAGATTCTCAACTATAGAAAAATAAATTACAGTTAAAAGTGAAAACATTTCCTCATTCTAGTTTTGTTTACTTCTCCAACTGACAGATGATCAAACCCACCTTTTTTTGAATAGTGACAAATTAATTAGACAGAAATAAATTCTCTACATGTCTTTGGATGACTGCTCTTGGATGACACAAACCATCCATCCTGAAAGTATCTTTTCCTCTTCTTTGCTTAAAAGTCTCAGAAACTAGGTTGGTCTAATTCTACATAAATACTTTTTTTTCAGAGGAGTCCCCTCTACTGCACCTAAAAGTGAAGATTCAACCTATTCAACTCAAAGAATCAATGAGTAAAGCAGGCATAGAGAATTGTAGTCCCATTCATGTAAAACTTATTATAATACCTTTTACTAATTAAAATCTATGTTCATTCAGTGCAAAAATGAACATAGATTCAGTGCAAAAGCCATGCTTTCAACTACATATATTTAAAAAAAATTTGGATGGACAGCACCTTGGCAAAATTCATGGACAGAATTCAAAATTTAAGGAGATTATAGTATCTTATCTCTTTTTTACTGTTTTGTTGATTAACTTCAAGCTTTTCACAACCTCCGTGATTCAGGACTTTCAGTAGAAATCTATTCCTGCTGCAAACCTTTCTCAAAATATGATGCCAAAGCAGAGTTTCTGGGTAAAAGCTTGCTGGCATCTTAAGTAGGGTTTCCATTTTTCTAAAATGTAGCAAAATTGAGTTTATCATCCTGTTCATCACAATTTTCTCTTTTATGAAGAACCCCCACCTGACCTTCAAATATAAAGCATGATGATTGCTTTGAAGTAAGGACAGTGAATTGAAGCAAGTGGATAAACCACAGTTTGTCTTGTCCCTCACCTCCCTACATCATGGCATATTATACAGCCATGGACTTTCCCATGAACTTTATTTGCATAATTTCTTGCCTAAAGGAACAACACGAGTCTCTAGTCAGGCTGCCCTACATTTCTTTGTTTAAGGATCAAATCCTACAAAACATCATTATACAAGAAGATGAGAAAAATAAAATAATTTTCCTTTAATGCAAACACAGGTGACACTAATGCTAGTATTAAATTTCTTTACTACACACTTTTTAGTATCTTTTAGTTTAATTATACAGAGTTTAACAAGATATACACAATCATAGATGACTAAAATATGTAATGCATTTGCTTGAAGCATACCCCTCATTTGACTGAAAGATTAACTATAGATATTAGAAATGAGCAGTCATTATGCTACTCATTTAGCAGACTACTTTTACTATGTATTAAGTGCACCACTTAGGAGAATTTAATTTGTATTTTTTCTTTCATTAAGGGGAAGCTTCCCCTAAAATAAGCCCTTTTTAAAAATAGCTGTCTTTTTTGAGTTTTATTGTCCTATAATTAACCCGTGTGTGTGCTATTCACACAGGAGTGCCAATTCACTGAGATCAGCTCCAAGCAAAGTTCAAGTGAGGGCTAATGATGTCTTAAACTTTTATGGAGGAAAAATATGGCAAAGTTAGTGGCTGTGATCCTTTATACAATCAGATTGAAGTGAACTGAACCAAAATGCCCTCAGAGATGGAGCTTCAACAACATTACATGCTGCTGTGAAAGAAAGGACAACCTAAGGTCACTTATTTTTACCTGGGTGATTTGGAAAATGGCCTGCTACATCCACTGCCAGGATATGGGATTTCTTTGCTTTTAAAATGTTTGCTCTGACGTTGCAATTTACTATTAGAAATGTGGCTTTCTGCTTTGAATGAAATATGAAATGGAAGCAAAGCACAAAACCAGTAAGGGTTTGGTAACATGACAATAGGATGAGCTGTTAGAAGCATTCTAAATTCTGGGTGAGCAGCTAGGGATGTTTTATAGTGAAACAGCTTTCTTTAAGCATTTATCTCTGTAATGATGCATTTTTATAAGGGAAGTATTTGGCTTTGTTTAGATGGTATTTTACACCTAAAGTCTAAAAACTGACTTTAAAAAAAAAAAAAAACAGGTCAATCTACAAGGATGGAACTTTCCTTAAATCTTACTGAGGTACCTGTAAAGATGCAATAAACTCTTCAAATAAACCACGATGCAGTGTGGTGACTTTCAATGACTTTTAAATTACAACCACAGGAAAAACATCCCGATAATCGTCTATGGAATGTGCAGATCAGGGGAGGTAAGCACTACTTTTGGATTTCCAACTTAGATCATATCTGGCATGACTTTTCAGATTAGTCAAGTACCCACACGTCCAACTTCATCAGCTCACAGACTGCTGCAGACACTCCACACATACAAAACAGGGTAGGGTTTTTTGGGGTTTTTTTTTGAGAAACCTAAAAATTCTTTGTCAGTTTTGAAAATTTTCCGTGCTAATCTCACTTAATAATCCAGTGATATATTTACAAGAAGAATGAAATATTTCATGGCATTCATTTCCATGTATTAAGTGATATTAAGATGATCATTAGAGTAGAGGGAGACAGCTAACAGAGCTGCAGTCTATATATAGACATTGGTTCTTCCATTTCATCAGAGAATATATTAAATGTCACATTCTGTTGCACAGCCAATTAGAGAGGTAAGCATGACAAAAAAGAGTTTTCCTGCTGGTTTTGTTACCAGCACAGCATGGTATCAAAAAAAGAGACAGGGCTACCCAGCCAGGAACAGACTGCAGTAGTGTTAAAATATTTTAGCCCTGAACTAAGATAAAATGCAAATTCAAAGCAGTTAATTTTAAAATGTACATAATACTAACTGAAATTCTGAAGAGATAATAATTTGATCTCATATTTAAGTAAAACTCATCTGCAGAAGAAAGCAAACTATGGATTTTGCCTGCCAGAATAATATGCTAAAGTGAAGTATAAGTAAGAAAACTGAATATTGCTGAACCAAGTATTTGACAATATAAAATTTTAAAACCAAAATTATTCTGAAAAACACTAAAAGATAAAGTGTAAGCAAGTCTTCTTGGACCATCAACCTGTTCAAATAACATAACTATTTTAACCTAATGCCCTGTACAGATGGCATTGGAATTATCACTTATATCCATTCTGTTTTAAGGATATTTTAATTAATGAAGCAGTATGTAATATTGCTTAGTAAATATAATCATCATTAATCAAGATTAAACTAACATGTTCATCATACAGAAGGTAAAGCCAGCCAAATTTCTCAAAAATAAAGCACTGGGGAAAAAAGAAGTATAAGAAAACAAGTAAAATGAATCCCATGCAACATCAGCATATTTTCTTTAAAATGTCTCAGTACAGAGTCTCAATAAAATGTATTTATTTTTTTCTCCCTCTATTTCTAGTGTAAGCAAAGAGAAGAATGTCAATATCTTCCTTACAATAAATCAGATTTTTTTTTATGAGGAGGAAGATGATGAGAAAAAACAACAGAATCTGGGAATCCTAAACTCAGTTTAGAACTGAACTGAATAGAAATTTAGCCCTGAAAAGTTTTGTGCAGGTAAGGCAAATCTTTTATATTGAACAATGCTAAATCTAGAAGGCAAGTAATTACTTTAGAGCTGCATAGTACAAAATTACTTTTATTGCTACCGAGTAGCTAAAATTTAGCCTTTTTTCTCCTAAAACATGTTTTTCCTTATTTTTCTGTGTTTTCAAAGATAAGTGATGCAGTGATGCAGTTCTGCTGACAAAACAATTTCATTAATGAGCTGCTGTTTTTGTTAAGACAACTGAGGAGCCTTTGATAAACGGAGAGCAGCAGCATGTAAGGCTCTCAGAAAGTTATTAAGAAGTAACATAAGAAAAGGTGTGAAACAGGGTCGTCTTCTTCCTGGCAACCTGGAGCTTACTATGCAGTTCCTTTATTCTCATGAAGTTTAAATTTCAACCATTGGGTTGCATACTCTTACAGCACAAACAAGAGAAACATAGAGAGATCTGCTTCAAATACCAGAGAAAATAGTCAATACTTCTCCTTTTCTCCTCAATTAATTATCTAAACATTTCATCCAATAATTGTGTTCATGGGATAAAGTAGCTGAAGTGACAACCACATGTATTGCAGCCTATCATCTCTCCTGTGTTCCTTGTGGAAAGGATTTAATTCAGAACAAAGATCACGAGGCTTTCAACTTGAAAAATCAGTGTTTCTCATACCTTTTGTTTGATGATCATGTCGTTGATGTCATCAAGATCACCTACTTTCACTCTCTGAGATTTTGTCTCTCGATCCAGTCGAGAAAGCCAGTCAGTGAGTTCTGCCCATGCCTTATTGAAGTCAGCCAAGGCTGGAACCTCCAAAAGCACAGAAGATGGCATTTCTGGTTTGAAGGTGGTGGTTTCCTTGGTTACCCTGGTTTGTGTATCCACAGCAACAGTTTCACCAGGAGTTACTGAAAAAAAAAAAAAAAAAGCTTAAGTTACTGAATAAATGAATTATGATAACTGTTTGTTTCAGTCTTTAAAAAATTATGCCATAGAAAGGATAAGACAGGAATAACACTATTTCTTAATATTATCTCTACTGAAAATATGAAAATCAAAACTAAAAGAAAATATGAATTAATTTTTTCCTCAATAGTTCTATTATAATATCTGCTAACATCCAGAATTATCAACATATTCTAATTCCATCCTTAGAAGACCAGCTGGACCTAGTAACACTACGAGAATTCACAGTGTAAGAACCCCTCGGTAAAGGTCATTAAAGCATGAGTAATTTTCCAAAAATCTAGTAGTGGTCAAATATCTCTATTCCAGAAGACAGATTGAAAAAAGCTGGTTGGACTATGCAACACATCATAGCATGACCATGTAACTTCATGTATTTAGAAACAAGTTTGATTCACTGTGTCTAAGTCACTCTGTAGCTGTGAAATCGTCTGACCAAAAATCTTCTCCCTTACTGCCATCACAAGTGCTTCCCACAGGCTCTGTGGCCAATATGGAAGTTTACACAACAAGAAATTCAGCCTTGACTAAGTTGTTTAGTTTTCCACTGCATAACTTCAAAATATTATGTGCTATTATTTGGATATGTGTGGATGTTTTTTTCCCTTTCCTTTGGAGGAAAACCGACACAGCTTCTTCTTAGTGTCTTTTCCTGATCTATTAGCTATGGGTTTTAAATAATCTGTAAATTATTCATTGCCTGGAATGGAATGGAATGGAATGGAATTCATCCAAGACTGAAGCTCTGTTTCTGTCTCTGCAACAAAAATGATGAGAGGTGCCACAGACACACACCACTGGACAGAGAAGTTTGGAACATAAAATCATTCAGAAGTTCAAGACTGATCTTTTCTCCTTGATTTTGGCTATTTATAAAGAGATGGCTATGAACTCTTGGGCTATTTTTGACCTTCAGTTAATGATGCAAAAGCAATCCCTCATGCATGATATTATTGCAGATGAGGCTACACTAAATTATATTTTTTTTCTCATTTTTTTAAGAGATCAATCAAAGAAGAAAAACTAAAACAGAGAAAAGAGAACACGTCATTGCTTCACTGAGGTTCCACAGTATTAGAAAAGAAACTAAACACCTACACTTTGGAATCTCTATCTAAATCAGCTGTTGAAACAGCAATAACTAAACCAGGAATGCTGAAATAAAAGCTCTGTGGAGTGTGTTCTACATTTTCTAGCACTGAACCAACAAATAGTATTTTCTAAAGGACTGAAACGGGGTTTTTTGCATTTTTCTCAGCCCTCCTACAGAGTAGAGAAAATCAGTTTCCTGCTCTCTTCCTGTGAGCTAGCTTGTCTTCAACAAAAGCAAACCAAAACACCAAAACAGTGTGACTCCATGCACATTAAGATTTTTTTTCTTGCTATTACTTTTGAAATTCTGATGTTTTTTCATTGACATTCATGCCTTTGCAGCAAAGTCTGTTTGAAACATGAGAACCCAGGTAGTAAGTCAGGGTTCAATGACTTGTCCATAAAGCCAAGGCCTCATATTTCCTCTGTAACTTCAGAGATTCTAAGAGAACAGGAAAACAGTTGCCTAATTTGGCATTCATGTAGGTTAAACAGAAGTTGTCTCATCTCAAAGGAAATTTTGTCCTCATCAGTATTCAGGTAAATAGAAGAACAACTTTCTTCTATTTAAAACTGGGACATCCATCAGTAGACTTAGGCATCTCTTTGCATCTCATGTATTTTGACCTGAGTACACAATCACAAGCTCACCATTTAATATCTAGTTAGTTATTTTTCCCCCAGTGGCAGCCATTTCAGAAAAGGGTGTTTCTAACCTTCCAGTGATTATGGGTTTACTGATCTGGATTTTGGCTTATTGATTTTGGGGTTTTTTTAATCCATTGGGCTGGTATTTGTGTGGTTTTGCTTGTTTTTTTTTTTTTTTTTTTTTCCTTGAGGTAGTTCTTGCATCAAGAAACTTCAAATATTACAAAAAAGATTATTATGTACTAGCAGAAGTACAATAGTCCAGTATAATATCTTCTCTAAAAATGTGAAAATCTACCATTATGAACCATCATCTTCTAAGGATGGCAGTAATCTGTCCCAATTTGACTAACCATTAGAATATTTGAGTTATCAAATTATTTATAAAAATTACCTTTAGAAAGTGTTTGTATAGTTGATCTCTCCTCGGAACAAAAATGCCACTTAGAACAGCAACTATCCCTTATTTTTCTTTGTTTATGCTTGCAAAGATATGACACAGTTCATTTAACTGAACTGTATAAAAATAATAGACAAATATAAATCAACATTATCAACAATATGTAGCAAAAGATCTTCTTCTGAAAAAATTTACCCAGAACTGCACTGACAGTTTCTGTAACTCAAAGGGGACAGTGCTTTGCTTTTGGTTTTGGTGGGGTCTTTTTATTTTTATTCTGGTTTTGGATTTTTCTCAGGACAATTCATTTACAAATGCAAAACTTGAATAACTTTTTTTTCAAATATCTGAGTAATAAATTCTATCCTAATGACACATGTCATAAAAAATAAAGGACTTCATCTTTCAATTTATTTAAAGGTTATAATGGTTCACTTCTGTGATACAATAAGCATGAAAACCAAGAGGAAAATTAGAATTTAGTATATTAAATAAAAAGTTTTTAAGGTGATTTCTCATTAGCATGTTCTCCTCTTTAATAAAGAAGGAAACAATGCAGAGCAATACTAGAGGAAAAATAAACCACAGAATAATAAGTGTGATTTTCAACTTGTTCTTGAACTTTGAAATACACTGATTAAATTGAGAGTATATTAGTATTTTTTTCATCTTAAAATTAATCTGTAATGTCAAACTTGAAGTATTGGAATAATCGGAATGAAATTGAAATTCAAATACTGAATGCAAACCCAAGTAAATCAGAATGAAGCCAATTGCAAGGAAAGAATTTTCCCCCTTTTTACTCTGATTATTTCTGTCTTGTGTTTCAAGAGAGGGTCAAACTGACAAGATAAAACAAATAAAACTTCTTATTTATGTACTGAACAGGAACAGAACAGACAGGAAGAATGACAATGCTTTCAAAAGCTTCAAAGCCCTTCCAACACTCTCCTTTTCAAGCCACAGTCTTTAAGCAGAGCTGCCTCAGTTCACAGGAACATTCCTAACCATCCTTCTGAATGCCTTTAGTGCTGGTTAAGTTCTAACTATGAAAGATAACTACATCTACTCGGTAGATGTAAAGCTTTTTGACAAAGAAATAACACAGTCACTGGATGTACATTTTAATTCAATTTACAGGTCTAGCCTGGGTTTTTAGTTCCATTGTGTGCAGCACCAATTAAAGGAGACTCCAGCCTTAAATCCTTCATGCAATGAATAGCAGTAAAATACACCCACTAAACTTCCTTCTTGTTTTAGTCAAGGAAATTCAGCTGCAGGTTACTCATTCTGAGCAAGCAGAGAAAGAATGCCTGTACCTTGTCCTATACACTCAGACAACATCACTCAGTGAATTTGCTATTTTAACACAGGCAACACTGACTTTTTTAGTGGCAGAAGAAGTGAGTATTGTGGGGAAAAGAGCAGTTCACTGGGTGCCACATTGCACACCAGGCAGATTTGGCTTATTCAGGGGAAATCTCTGTGTCATTTTACCACCACTTTATCCTTGTGAGCTTGACTTGGGACTAAACTCCACAACACCACACAGGTGAAATTCTGTCAGCTACTAAAATGCATTTTGAATTTTGTTTGTTTTTTTTTTTTCCCCCTTATGCTGTGGCATTGCAACCAGTCTTCTACAGAGTTAGAGTATCCATGAGTGTATCCTTAAATCCAAGCAGACTTTTTGGAGAGAGATAGGGAAAGACAGTTCTGAGACTGATTTATTTGGACTTGTTCCAGTGATAAATGAATCACTCATCATCTCTGTCTGTCCTTCAGTGTTCAGGAAATAAAGTCAAGAGTACATGAAGTTCTCCCATTCAGTACAGCCCCTCCCTGCAAGGTGCTCACTGCCAGTAACACTTTTTGCCGAGGAGCTACAGCTACCTGCCAGGTGTTCAAGGTCATAAAGGAGTTCTGAAAGGAAAATAATAGTGGCCAACAGAGATCTGGTCAAATATTATGAATAATATAAATTTATTACCTAAAAAACCCCCATCAGCTTTGAAGTTTGAAAGCAAAGAATGTTTGGAATGGGTTTTTTTCCTAGTGGTCTGAATTCAAAATAAAGTCTTTACGTTGATCAAAAATTATTGCCAACAAAATTCCACCCACGGCTCTATATGTGGAAAATATGCATCCTTAGAGCATTGTATCTCAAAGTTAACATTTTATTAACATTTTAATTAGATTTAAAAGACAAAAATAATGTTTCAAAGTGAGTCTTTTCTATTTTGATCAACACCAATATTTGATTTTCTTAGTCTTGAATATTTAGTAAAACAATTCCTAGAAAAAGAAGACTTGGTAACTGTATCAGGTATATTTCATACATAGCAATTTTTATAGACTATAAATGGGTAAAAGTTTTATACCTAATTTCACTGACACTTAGAGAACATTCACATTATATGTTACTGCTATCAGTTTAATACACAAGTTTAGGGCCTGGACTACCTATTAATTCTAGAAGTTCTTTATGACTCCTAACAAGTAATTATGGATTAAATATAATTTTAATTATTAAAGGTAAAAGAAAAGAAGCTGATAGTTTATGGGATTATTAATTAAAGTTTAGACCTAAAATAGTCTGTGCAGTGGGATGAAGAGGTTGAAACTAAAGAACCTTAGTAGTTCAAATGAAAGTAAAAAGTCAAGGTTAAAATTCTTATGAGACAAGGAAAAGATTTACAAGTGAATCTGTACTGCTATATTTGAAAAATAACTACAAAATTATGGTTTCTAAATTGTTACTGTTACTATTACTAGATTTTTAAATGGCATCAGAACTTTAAATTTAGTAGGAAGATAAGTGTCAGCTTTCTCAGACTTTTCTTTCTTTGTCATAGGATAGATCTGCTGGAATTTTCTTGCCATCCTCCTCTTTATTTCTGGGAGTGTGACTAAGCCATTTATTGTACAATGCATTTTCCCAAGTTCCTCAAAACACAACTGCAAGATATGTCTTTCACTCAATGTAAAGAAAACCTCCTCTATCACAAACACTGAATTACAACAGGAGTAAGAACACAGAAAATAGGTAGAGTCTACTAAACACTAAGAATTTCAGTGATATAAACCACATAAGTTGGCTGGTGTGCATCATAATATAAATAAAACATTAGGGTGAAGTTAAATTATTGCCACATAGCAACTGTGACCTGCTGCTGCAAAGAGCTTCTGCAAATACTTTCTGTGTATGCAAGATACCTAGAAGTGGAACGTTAACAGTTCCCTTGGTCAAAAGAGGTACTTCAAGGTCATTTCCATGTACAGAAGATAGAGTTTTAAAAAACTGCTCTTTGTAGAAGAGAATCAGGTTGGGGAATACTTCAGCAAACCAGACACATATAAAGAAACCCATGGGATCTGATGGGATGCACCAGTTGAGTGCTGGTGGATCTGGCAGCAATCATTGGCAGGACTCTTTTAACAAACTTTGATGCATCAAGGCAAAAAGAAGAAGTGTCTGAAGACTGGAGGAAAAACACACATCACTTCTATCTTCAGAAAACAAAGGTCAGTTCTATCTTCAGGAAGGATAATATGGAGGACCCAGAGAATGACAGCTTCACCTCAAACCCTGGGAAAGTGATGGAGCTGTGGGCATCACAGGCTGCACTGGGAGGGTCATTGCCAACAGGTGGACAGAGCTGATCCTTGCCCTCTGCTCAGCACCTGGAAAACTGTATCCAGTTCTTGGATCCCCTACACAAGACAGCTATAGGACTACTGAAGACAGACCAGTGAATGGCCACAATGATGATTAAGGGACTGAGACCTCTCTTATATGAGGAAAAGCTTGAGAGAGCAGGAACTGCTCAGCCTAGAAAAGAGAAGGCTCGGGGTGACCTCAGGAACATATGTAAATATCTGAAGGGAGGGTGCACAGAAGGTGGAGCCAGACTCTTTCCAGCAATGCTCACCAGTGAAAAGAAAATGGGCACAACTGAAATACAGGAGGTTCTTCCTGAGTGTCAGGAAATGCTCTATGAGTGAGTCCTGTAATAGGTTGAACCAGAGAGTTTGCAGAATTTCCACTCATGGAAATACTCGAAAGCCACGGAAACATCATCCTGGGTAGCCTCCTCTAGGTTATCCTGCCTGAGTAGGGGGTTGGACCAGATTGCCTCCAGAGGTCCCTTCCAGTCTCAGTCTTTCTGTGGTCCTGTAGAGAAATGTCCTCTATGTTCCCAAACACTCTATAAAAACCAGATTGGAAATAGTGTAATAACTGAGAATTCTTTGGGAAGGAAGCAGCTAAGAAAAAAGATAATACATGGAAATAATCCTGGCACATTGTACATAAAGAATTCAATGGACTGCTCTACATGTGGGGGAAATAATTTTAAATCTGCAGCATTTGATTCTAATTAGGCTGTGACTCAACCAGGGACAAGTAGTCCAAAACCAACTGAAGATTGTAATATATGTCAGTAAGCAGAGGTAGCATTAATCTGCTTGGACCTATTGTTCCATTTAAACCTTTCTGAAAGATAAACTGCTCTAAAGTTCAGTCTCCTTTTAGTAATATAGCATTGTCATGGCATTCCCCAAGAACCTTTCCTTAGGCAAAGTTCAGCATGATTGATGGGGCCGCTAAAAATTGAAAAGCAAAAGGCTTTGGTATGAATGGATCCCTTTTAGTGAGTGTGAGAATTAAGCAGACAGAAACTAAAGAAAGGTAGCCCAAGAACATTTCATACACTTTTTTTAAAAGCAGTGTTATTTATACCACTACACAAGATGTTTGTCTTTTTCCAAAGGATAAGAGTCTTCTCCAGTGAGCAGTTGTTACAAAAGAGTTTCATGAAAATGAATGTTTTGTACTACAGAAGTTGTGGTGCTGTAAAATCAAATTCTGTCACATACTTGCCTTATAAAGAATGTTGTGACAACATCTGTCACAAATGATGCAAGCACTTCTCAGTATTCCTTTTGTCAGTAAAAGTAACAAGTTCCTTGATTTAGTATGCAGCCTTCAGTTGGATGACAATCAACAATTTACATTTCCAGTGTACTGCTATTGGCATGTAACTGAATTTTCACAACTAATTCTTTGATACAAGGAAAAAAACCATACTGCCAGCAGCTCCAGCCTTTACAGTCTCATAAAAATCACCTCTTCTAATTTTTGTAAGGTCTACTTATTGATTTAACGGGCATAAATTGCTATCTTATCCAAGGGGAACTCTGAAAAAAGGATGTAAAAATTGTACACAGATATAAAACAATAAGAAGACCGTTGAATTCTAGGTACCTTGTAGTTAAAAAAAATAAACATAATAAGAGATTTAAAGAAGCTGTGAAATAATTGAAGCATAGTAATTAGCTAATTTAACAAAATTAGAGAATTCATCCAAAAATTTCCAAGTCTACCCTTATTTTTCAAGTGGAAAATTTTGCAGGATTAAAACCAGCTGTTCAAAGGCAACGTCACCACTGTCACTTTGGTTTGACAAAGGAATTACTGAACTCACTATAAGCACCTTCTGTTCTTTCATCATGATTGTAAAAATATCATGCTAGGCACTACTTTGTGAAACCTTTGTCAAGTTTTCTTGTATTATGCTTACTTTTCAGGTCAAAATAACCTCTATTTTATTTTCACCCTATGAAGAATTGTCTTAGGGAACTTCAGTGTGGTCTGCCCACCAATCTACTGTTAAAAAAACATCAGTAATGCAGTAATCTCTTCTTGCTTATCCCCACTACTGCATGTGCCCTGTTGCTCCAAACTGATCCAAAGACAGCAGTGTGATATTTCAGTGATAAACTTCATATGTATCAGACTAAAGAATTTTGCAGCTGGAATAGAAGAGGTTTTCATTTGCCATCTTTTTCCTCTTCCAAGGAGCAAGTCCTTCTGTCATTGTCCTCTGACTAGGGCAGAAACCCTAGCAGCAATTATGAGCTTTGCTCCTCATTCCCTGTAGCCTGCACTCTGCTCACACTCCTTGGCTGGCTGTGTCTCTCTGGAGCAGACCTAACTCTGAGGCAGCCCCACTCAGGACAGAAATGTGAGGAAGGCTGGCAAAGACTCAGGCAGGGCAGGACCAGGATGTCCCTGAGCACTGCTCCCTTCACAAGGAAAAGATGGCTTGGTTCTCTCTTTTAAAGAGAAAAGTCAACAGAGAGCAGACAGCTCGAGAGGATTGTGTGCAGAACGTCCAGTCCAGTTCCTTTCTACTCTTCTAACAAATTAAAGAGATTTTCACACAATGAAATTGTCAATAGGCCTAATTACTATACAAAAAGAAACAGAATAGAGAGATTACTGCTATTTGCAGGCTGATGCTATCTTGATAGTCAAATATCACAGTAATTTGGGTTATTGGAACAAAAAGAAGTGGGGATGTGAGAGAGAGAGAGAGAGAGAGAGAGAGGGGGAGAGAGAGATAAAGTAGGTTTAAAACACTACTAAAAAAAAGTTGTTTAAAGGTGGAAAGCTAGAAATTTAGGCAGAAAAACTGAAAAAGGGCATAAACTACCATTTTAATATGGATACCCTTTTGTTAAGAACTCTAATCCCTTTTTCCATATCTTCCAGAATGACCTAATTTAAATTTTTGATTCTATCTGTGTTTTAAAAAATGATAGTTGCCAGATATTTTAAAAATTACCAATACTGGATTCTGTTGCCAAGATTACTGGAGCCATATAGAAAAAGTCCAACCATAACTGCAACATAGTTCTGTGCTCTCACTTAATCTGTGTAATCAATAATAGTCTGAAGAATTCTACTGTATGCTATAATTTACATTTCATTAGATTTAACCAAAATAAATCTGGCATATCCTGCTGCTACAAACTATTGATCAAGACATTAAATGAAAGAAAACAAGCTGCAAACTTGCTCCTCAGAAGAAAATACCAGATTGTATGTTAAAAATTGAATAGGTAAATGTGGTCGTTTGAAAGACTAATGATAGCATTAATCTTATTTACATCATAAATCTTGACAGCTGTGCTTCAACAACTTGTTACAAAACAGAAAAAATAGATCTTGGTTCCATATTGTCTTTAATAACAGCAAAGCAGCCAACTTCTGTCTTGACTTTCTGATTTATGTTTCATCATAGGTATGAGTACCATAAAAATTCTTTGTAACCCAAAATGAGTTATATTTAATCAACCGAGCCCTGAAAAAGAAAGTAGAAGTTTACATTCCTTAAGTAAACTGCACTGTCACACCTGTTTATTGCAGATCTTTCAAAGGGGAACCTACTACCAGATCTCTGAAACAGAATGTTAAATATAAAGGTGCAACCTTTGGTTTTCTTCAAATTGGGCATTTGCGGCTTAAGTATATTTTTCATATATTTTTCACCTGTCAGAAAAACCAGAACCAAATCCTCAAATCAAGATATGTTATAAAGATCAAAAAGGAAATTCTGAGAATAACAGAGATTTGCGTTTCTAAACTTGCTTATTATGTTTTTATTCATGCAGCTTGGAAGGCAGAGTGTCAGCTTTTTATATGGATGCTTTTCATTACTTCTCCCTGTTGGTGTTACAGCACATGCTGTGAATGACCTCCAGAGATTCCTGAAGCTATATGCAGAGAGAAAATTGAATCTGAAAGCTTTATTAGACAAGTTTGTCTTCAGCTTGTGTCTGATGTCAGCTGTATTGAAAAATAGAACTGCTTGTGAAACTGAGTCCTGACCTTGAAAAATCTCCAATCAAGTGGTAACAGATTCAGTTTTGTGCCATATTGTTATTTGCTGTATGTGTCACATACGTGAGAAGTAAAAAAGCTTCCTAATGGAAATCAGATGGAATAATTAGACACTTATTTCCTGAATATAAAGGGGGAAACAAATATATGGCAATTTACCCATAACAGGGCCATCTCAGGCTGGCATCTCTGAACCTCTTCATTACATGAGTCTGTAAAGTAAAATTACTCAAAACCAAATCTACTAAAATTATTTATATAAACCATTATTTATTCCTTTATCCAAAAAAAGGTAAAGAGAGTAATCTGCTGCTTTTCTAATCCACTTATACAAGCATGAGCAACCTTTGTTAAGCCAGCTGAAAAAAAGAGGAGTCTCCTGTTACTGGACTCTAATGTTTTAAGAGCTCAAGGTGTTCTCTGTGATACTTCCCTCCTGCATTTTTACATATTCAATTTCCCTCTTGCATTTTATTTTGGTAAAACTCTTCATAATGTTAAACCAAATTATAACTAATTTTAGTAGTAGCTATTTCCTTTAGAGTCAACATGCACTAGTGACAGAAACTATATGGTTCTAGACACCTGTTCATTCTTGGAAATAGTATTTCTCTCTACTACAGCTCATGAGAGTGATCTTTACTTGTGTCCTGTAACCAAAGTGAACCAAAATGGTTCACAAGAATTACTTGTCCCAACAGTTGCATGCTGTGGATTTTTACCTGGTCGACTCTCTGGAGAATGGTTCTAGAAAACTATGTTTTCTACCTTACCCTTCATAATAGCTTTTTGATAGCTGATATTAAACTTCTTTTAATAGTGAAGACTATTAACTTCCTTAAATAGTGAAGACTATGTGCAACAGAAGTTTATAACAACATTTAATATCAACACAAGTGTCCATTAGTATTGAAAACATTGTAGATGCCCACACCCACAGATTGTTCAGTCTTTCCCAGAGAATTAATCTGAGTATTCTTGGTCTCAATTATACTATGCCAGCTGCTATAAACAATATAGACACTCAAATATCTCCTTTTAAAAACATTGGTTGTTAATTTGCCCTTTGAATACACATACTGCAATATCTCAGGTGCACATGGAGTTTTAAGACTGGCTTTTGGAAATTCTGAGAAACAGTGCTGAACCACAGCATATGTGTTCACTCAAACAGTGGGTATATTATATAAACAATGACTGCTTCAGAGAACATTAGCTCTGAAATATGACAAAAAAGGAAGTGTATCTATTGTGCATTTTTTTACCCAAAGCTAGTTGCTGTCATTTTGTTTCTTACAGTTTTGTCACTGTCTCCTGATTATCTCTTAAATACAAATGGTTTGCATGTTTTTAAAGAGGCAGTGGAACAGTACACAATCCAGCTCTGAAGTCCATGGAAATGAATACATTTCAATTCTTATAGTTTCCTAAACAAAGAATCCTTCATTCCCACTGAAAATATTAAACCAAATATTATGTCAGAGATTTAACAGGGCAGACTTCATAATGCAGAATACTGCTATGTCCATCTGTACATCCCTCATCCAGGACAGAATAATAAAGAACTCAACTATGCATTTTGAAAACAAAAGAAATTCCAGATGCATACAATACATGCACTAGCACTACACAAGCACTTTCAGCTTCTGAGGTAAGTGGATTTTAGTTTTAAACCTTGAGTTATTTTATCAAGGTATGTATTTTCACATACAGGCTTTTGCTCAGTGCTAAGTTTCCTCAAAAACCTACAGTCTCATGAATGGCATGCTTTTAGCAGCACCAGTAGTTGTTTCTTATGTTATGTACTACAAACAGTGAGTATGAATTCCAGCTGCATTAAGCCACAGTGGTGCACACACAGAGGAACTGATATTTTTCAGGAAGTGCTGTATATGATCTTACAAGCCTGGAACAAAGCAGCATGCCTAGTCCAGGTGGGGACTTGCTTCACAGAGGAAAAAAAAACAAACTCTATTTCCCAAACAGAAGGAAACATACTATACTCCTGCAAGTAAAATACCAAAGGATAAGCAAATGAAATTCTGTTATCACTACTTTCCCCAGATTCACTGGGGAATATCACTGTATCACCAAATATCACTGTCTTAATTCAAACTTCAAGACTCAAGATATTATAGACTCTGGAGGTGACTGGCTGCTGTGAATATTTTTCCTGTACCCAGTTGAAAATATGGGCTGATAAGTGATGAGTTCTCTCCACCACCACTGCTGCTGGTGAACTTACTGCAGCTCACAGCCTTGACATTTCAGCTCGAGTCTAATGGACTCAGCATGATTCCTCACTCCTCTCCCATTCTTCCACACCCATTCTAAATCCTGAAAAGGCTTCTTCCCCTGTACAGGGAAGCCCAGTCTTTGGCTCTGTGTCTGCAGTGTCTGACTCCTAAAGCAAGCTATACTGAAAGCACAGAAGAGCATTGATTGTAGGCATTTAAAGACACCTAAAGCTGATGGCAAGGGCTGATGGTTAGTGCTGATGATGCAGAATTAGCTTTCCTCTAATTATTTGTACTAAGTCTACAATATCAACCAATGCATCTAAAGCCTTTCTGTCAAATGAAACTCTGCTAAAATCTGTTAAACACAACCAATCATTTTTTATCTTCATGTTTTTTCAGACCCTCTACAAATGATGCTCCAAAACAAGACCGATAACTTTTAAAGTTTAAAGGGACAAATTCTACCTAATTTCAGAAGAATTTTCACCATTGTAGTTGATTACAATTGTCACTCTTTTATTCATTTCACAGTCACACATTGTTCTGTTTCACTTGATTAGGCATTTCATACAAAAGAAAGAGACAAAAAAGGGATAAAAACTTCTGTAAGCAGTCAAGAGAAAAAAAAGGAATTGGTTGCACACAAAAAACTGTTCACTGAATAAGTTAAACTGCAAGAGTATTAAGATAATGAATTGACAGAGTATTTTCAGGTGGATTCATTTGTAGTTAAAATTTCACTAACTGCAAGTACAGCATAAATGAAAATAAATACACATCAATTTAAAGAAATTGTATTTTCAAGGCAACTCTAAATAAAAGTGGCCAAAATTTTCCCCTAGCACCTTTCTTGGAAAGAAGACAAAATATAGAAAATATCTTCTTTAAGGACAAGTCAGGAGTTCCTCCCACCCCACAAAGCATTCCGAGGGGTTTACAAAGCAGTGTGTACCTTTACCTAACTTAGTAAGCAAATACAGTGATAGCACTTCAGTACAAAAGAAGAAAAAGAAGCCATACGAATGCTAATGATGCTATAAAAAACTCTCCCTCCTGGAAAAGCACATTCCAGAACTGCTTTCCTCTCTTTAAAATGTTTTCAAACTGCTGGCTAAGCAATGCATCAAGGTACTTGGATAGAGACATTCACACCATTTCAGTTATCCTGTCAAGTACAGATAGCAAGTGTGATTTTCTTCCTGATTCATCTTATCTTGGAAGTCAATCTTCGCTAAGGTTTTAGGCATACCCTTCAGCTAAGTACATTTTTTGAGCTGGAAAAGTAATTCTTGTTCCTTATGCCTGAGGGCACACTGGACTGGTGGAATATGAAGAACTATTTTTAATGCTGCTTCTGCTGAAGAATATAATATGCAGATCTAGAAACAATTATAACCAGGGTGCATAACCTCTGTAACAACCACAAGTTGGAATTTATTAGGATTCTCTGTCTGAGATCCTGTAACTAGACCAGACCAAATGATACCTGACAGGGCACTAGAGATGAGCCAGTTACATCTTCATTCCCTGGTCTCAAATACACATGTCAACATTATTCAGTCCTGATGTCCCTAAAAGTCCCTGTAGGATCAGGAAGTGAATAATTGTCTACAGGAGATACAGACTTTGCTTCACAAAACCCTTCCAAAGCAATTTTTCTTTACAAAGGACTTTTAATGAGATTGTTTAGCTTTTGGGAGGCTGGGTTAAAGCTAGCTCTCCCATAACCAGTTTGAGCTCCAATGGTTCAAAAGAGTCAGCAGCACAGAGTAAGTAAGGCCATAAAAATATCTATAATATGAGTGGGTAAAATAACTGCAGAATTTATACCACAGAATTACTAGACCCATGACATTAAATTTCTTCCCTCGTCTCCTCCCATTCTTTTAAATGAAATACAAAAATGCCTTAGTAGCAGATATCTTTTCCTATCTTTATAGAAAACTTCTCTCTTGGCCTGGAGAAGAAAAGGCTCAGGGGGATCATATCCATGTGTTTAGATATCTGATTGGAGGAGTAAAGACAGATCCAGACTGTCTTCAGTGAAGCTCAGAGACAGGATGAGAAGCACCATGCAAAAACTGAAATACTAGAAATTCTATTTGAATAGAAGAAGAAACATTTTTTACTGTCAGAGTTGCTCAACACTTGAAAAAGTTGCCCAGAGAGGTTGTAGAGTCTCTATCCTTGGAGATATTTAAAACCTGACTGGACATGACCCTGAGCAACCTGTACTAATTGACTGTGATTTGAGCAAAAGGAGAAGATGTCTCCCTGAGTCCCTTTTGAACTCTACTGTTCTATGTCAATACACCTATAATGACCTCATTGATCACAGTAAACTGACTCAAATAAAGAAAAATTATGAATTAGTTTTATAAACACAGGTTCACATTTTAAGTGCTCGTTACAATAGAAGGGAAATCAATCTTCCTTCCTGCTTAATCCTATACAGAACACCAGTGCTTTCATTTTCTGCAAGTACAATTCCATCTGCTGAGTCTCAGAAATGTTAGCAGTCAGAGACTACATCTTGCATTATTAAGGTGAGTAATTTTGCAATTCTTCAGCTAGAGATGAGGTAATATAAAAATATATTGCATTACTACTCTCTGCTCTCACTTTTGTTCCATTATTATAATTTCTTTTGTAACAGCAAAGTCACAACTTGCCAACACTCTTTCCTTCTAGAACCTGACATAACCTGTTCACACAGAAAACTGACACAGAAAGTTTAGCACAGCAAAAAATGATTACACATCTCCTTCATTCCCCCATACGTGAATTCCTATAGAATGCCTTGGAACAAAATCATGCAAAGCAAGAATGCTGTTGTACTACTCATTTAAAAATATAGTAGTGGTATTTGGCTCTTTTGAGAAAGTTGAAACAGTTGCCACTGGAACCACAGCAGTTTTAAGAGACTAAACTCAAATAACAGTTCCTTTTTAGTACAATTCAACGTGTCATGAGCAAGACAACTCCTTTCCTTGAACTCATACATGCTGTTTGGGCAGGAGCTGGACTGTCTTCTGCTACTGAAATTTCTGGATCCTCTCTCTATGGAGCAATTATGTTTTTCTCTGAAAAAAAGTGGTTTTCTTCTTTGCTGTCTTGGAGGACCACTATTAGAAGGTAGAGAATTCTCCAGTTCAAGCTTTTATTGTGTGTTACCCCCTAGAACATGTTAAAAACAAGAGGGACCACCAAGGCACATGTAATCCATGTCCAAGTGATTACACAGCCTGAGTTACAGACAAACTGACAGAGGTTGGAGGGACAGATTTCTTTCTGCTCCCACAGATGATGAGCAGCTTTCCAAATGGTATAGGTAACATTCTTCATTCAAGCAAGTGAAATGGTTCAATATCAAGTCAAGAATCTTAGAGACTTTAGAAACTCTGATTGAGCACAGTGCTTCCATTAAGCATTTCTTTTTCACACATGCTTAATCACTACATTTTAAAGGAAAGCACTGGAAATAAAATCCATTTATCAAGGAAAAAAAAATGAAGAGTTTGTAATCCTTGTAGGGAACAAGAAAACACAAAGAGATATGAGAATAATCCAATACAAATATTGTCAAAATAATTTAAATGAAACAGAGATCAGATGTTTTGTTTTGTGTATTCATGAATGCAAGACACCAAGAAACATAAATTACAGACTTAGTGTTTCACTGCAGAATTCTTCCTACTATGTTGTCATATGACTTTCTCTGTTAAAAGGCAAGCTTTGTTTTGAAACAGTCTGACTTTATTGCCCCATCAGTAGCACTAATTTCAGAATTTCATTCTGTGACCAATCTACAGGTACTTGACCTATAACATTATTATCTTTTAATTTATACAATTTGTCTCCCTTTGTAGTATTTCCTCCATTAGGATATGCAAAAAGTCAAAATCTCACCTCTTCATAGAATGAAAGAAAAATGACTTTGAAACAGTAATAATTTGAAAACCATTCTGCAACCTTTTCATCAAATCATAATCTAATTTGTCTTCTGGGATACATTGCATAAAATAGAAAGGCAATAATAAAAAACCAACTTGAATGCACTTTTAATGATGCAGAATTAATTTAGACAGTCTCCAACCATTTTAATTTTAACTGTGTGATTTGTAATTAATTTTAAAAAATACAGATACTGAAGCACTTACAGACACCTGAAGATAGATGGCCAAAGGCTGCTAATGCTGGCTTTTCCTTTAGTTGTTGAATTAAGTGTTGTATTGCCTTCCAGTCAGCATTCAAGTCTTCTAATTTTTTCTAGAATAGAAGATAGCAAAATATTAAACTACATCCATTAATGTATCACAGAATCACAGAATGGCTTGGGTTGGAAGGGACTTTAAATATTGTCTAGTTCCAACACCCCTCCCACCACAGGAAATGATGGCACCCAAGAGATCAGCTTCCTCAGAGCCCCATCCAACAGGGATTTGCAATCTAAACAAATGCAAATGCAATGTAAATACATGCAACATAAAATAAGTGAGGTTTTTTTTTTTTCATCTGGTGGATCACCTGAATTAAAAAAAAAAAAAAAAAAAAACCAAAAAAAAAACCCAGAAAGATACAATGATGAATTTTCACAAATGGAGGAGAGGGACAAGTAAAATCTTTTCCAGCTGTGCTACAAAAGAGTTTCCTGGTGTCACGACCCTAAAAGCATCTTTTCTCCTCAAAGTTTGGCTGCTGAAGCTCAGAGCCAACTTAAACCAGCACAGGCGCCTGACCCTGACCACAGAGTGACTGCTGGACCAACCTCAGCCCCTCAGTTCCCCTGGCCCTGCCCAGCCACCCGGGGTGTGTTTGATTGCCCTCTCAAGGCTTGGTCCTGACCCTGCCAGGGACAGCCCCCAGCCTGACAGGCTTGGCTTTTGAGCACTGTGAACATGAAATTTAATTTTTAAAATTAAAATAGAAAGGCAAGTTATGCATTTCAAAAAGCTTTTCAATAAAACTTCTGCTGCTTCTAACATCAAATGCAGAATTTATTCTTCTGCACATTAAATTAAAAGAAAAAAGTCTTTGGAGTCTTCAGGGTACCATAAACTTAAGTGTGTGAGCACACAGTCCTGTGCAGTAAAAAAAACCTGCAGGAAAGTCTGGAGTGTGAATAACATCAGTCCTCAGATAACCCTGAGAGGCATTTAGATTTCAATATGTTGTTTCTACCTCTCTTTTTTTCTTGCATTAACTACTGTAAAGAATGATGAAGCTTTGCTAATTCTATGCTGACACGTCTAAACTCTTAAATGAAGACAGCATTTCTCTTGAAGCTGCTCTATGATTCTCTCCCACAAAAAGCAGCACAGAGTACTGATCCAGCTCAGAATGCTTTCAGCATTCTATGGCTTCAATCCACAATGAGATATATGGTCAAATTCACAATCCAGCCGTGATAGAAACAGGATGCCCATTAAGAAAGATGCTTTAATTACCTAGAGCTGACAGAGGTCAGTAGGAGAGGGATGGAGAACAATGCTCATTAAATTGAAGTATGTGTGTGCCTCCACACACACACAGACTCTGAGTTAGTGGGGAAGGTTTGGATAGCAGGAAAATATTGTTCACCCAAAGGGTTCTTGGGTACTAGACCAGGCTCCCCAGGAAAGTGGTCACAGCTGCAAGCCAGTCTGAGTTCAAGAAGTGTTTGGACAGCACTCTCAGGCACATGGGGGATTCTGGGGCTGTCCCATGCAGGGCTAGGAGCTGGGCTCCATTCCATCATTCTAATATTGATCCTTGTCATGAGCAGCTACTTAATCATTCTTACATATATGAGCCTGAGATTTCTTGCCAGCAACCAAATAAAAAACATGCCCACCAGACACTTTCGAGTGGTTGTCTGGGGCAACAGCTACACCACTAATAAGAGAGCAACCAGTTCCAAACACTTCTATCAAAATTACAGTTTGATCTTGCATCTGGCATAAATTAACATACATGCATTAAAATTTTAACTTCTTTGAGCACAACAATTTTGCTGTAATTGCAGCTCTAGAGCTCTGGTGACAAGCATGAACATCCAAATATGTTGCACTTAGCACAAAATTTATAGATTTTCTTTAAATGTCAGCACTGGTGCAATTTAAGCAATGTTAACACCCTTATGTGGACTAATCTTACCGACAGCACCAAAATCACTAAAATTAGATATGAATATCTAGAGAGAGAAATGTAGTCTTTTAAATGCAAGATTGAGAACAATGAAAATAAATTCCTCACTATTTCTCACCCATCAGAGGAAAAGACAAATTGAGTGCTGTGGCAAAGGAACCACAGCTCTTCCACTGGCACAGAAATCCTTTCCTGAATAAACTGTTCTGATTAAGTGCTGTTAATCATGAGATTGGGGCTTACATCCTTTCTATTGCCACTGACACCAGCAGTAACCTCTCCCCCCCTCACCTTCAAAGGCTTTACAGAAATGCATTTCAAAAGCATGAAATCCATTTTATAAAAGTGAATAGGTCTGATTATTAAAGTGCTAGTGCTTAAAGGATCACACATCTCATCCCATTCTTGACTCTTGAATCAGCATATACAAGGATTTCATTTGCCAACAAAAATGTTTTTGGAGACTTGAGTTGTAAAATTCTATTTTAGTGTGCTTAGTGAAGGTGTGAAAATAGATTTATTTCAGTGACATAACTATGAGATAAGATTATGTACATGTCAATATAAATCCATAGGATTTAATTTACATACAAAATACTATAATGAGAACATATTATAAAGGTTGCAAAGATAAGCAGCTAAGCATTAGGAAATGCCAGAATAATTTTAACTATGAATATTATTTCAGATAAAATGCACATAAATTGCAGGGATATCTCTAATTTTCTGGCACATACCACTTTTAAGCACAGGAAAGGCTGTGGTGAGAATAAGTCAATAGGATCTCTACTTCATTTATTGAAAAAAAATGGGAAGATTTGTGGTGAATTAAGGAAATAATGGAGGGAAAAAATCCAAAGCTGTTTCAGAGAACTAAATAATCTACAAATTTGTCAAGCAATGCTAGATAAATAATTAATGATTTTAAAGAGGGCATGTAATTTTATCTTCTTTTCTTCTGTGCCACACACTAAATAAAAACTATGGGTCTAAGTATTAAATTGCTGCTTGCACTGTAAGTGATGTTCATATCCTGAGCTGAATTAAGCTGGGTTCAGTCTAAACCAAGGGTACCAGAGCAGCTGTAATTAAAGAATTTTCTAAAATTTTGAGTTCTTAGCTTTGCAAACTTGCTAGAATCTTTCCAAAACCATCTTAACTGAGTAAAAGTTATTTTTGCTTCCACAAAATACCATTCATGTAGAAAACTATTTTGATGTTAATCAAAAAGTTTGTGTTGAAACATATAAATAGCAGACTTTGCTGAAGGTAACTCAGGAAGAATGATGACTTAAGGAAACCTGCCTAGCAATTCAACAGTCCTGACAGCATATAACCACTGAACCAGAAATTAACCTCACAGGCTGCACAATTAAATGAACTACAGAGAGTAAAATAACAAGTAAAATGCAATCAAAGAGGCACTAAAAGTTAAATATGCACTACTCCACAAGTTACTAATGTCCTCACAGACACCTCTTTTAATATCATTGTCAAAACTATAACTCAAGGAACTTTATAATCTTTAAAGAGTCATCTTTTTCCAGTAAATCTGGTAAAAAATAGAGAATTTCAGTCTTTGATGTGAACACTAAAAATACATAGAGTACACTTCTGTGTCAGAATTTTGAGCTAAAGAGAATAATTTCAATATAATTTAAACTTCTGTCATTCTTACATAAAACACATACTAGTTCTTCCTCTTGAAAATACCAGCATTCATTCTACAATTCTTTATATGCAATTAAAAAATCTAAAAAGCCAAAGTGTCTAGCTTTCTGTTGTTTCAAGTGCTCTGCTTGTTAAAATATGGACTAGGATCCCCAAAGACTGCAGCTGAAGTCACACAAAATGAGTAAATGTAGTTATTGGGGAAGGATTCTTGTTCCATCATCCATTCAGTGTGCAGGTGACATTTCAGATCCCAACAAAAATAGGGGTTTATTAGCCAAGGAAAACACTCAACAGAGTCTTGCTTCTGCCCACTCAAGTCAACTTGAGTTTACCTCTTCTAGCATTTTATCATGTTTAGGAGAACTGATCACTAAAATGCACTTATACCAAAGGAGATATTAACTCTTAAGCATTTCTGTTCAGGAAAGAAAATGAGAAACCAAATCTTTCTTAAACATGTATTAATTTCTAAAGTGGGTATCAGTTCATTCATGTGTTCCTGTGAATGGAGATCTGCTGGTGGTCTATTGACAAGTAATTCAGAGGAAATTTTGTAAAAGTAGGAAAAAGATACTCCAACTGTAGTGACTAAATAGAGACAGAGAAACAAGAAATTTACTACTGAGATCACCTACAGACATCTTATCTTTGTGAAGAGACCCTTTTTCTTCCAATTGTGTTTTTGGGGTGCTCTACGTTTTGAAAATTTCTAAATACCAGGTTTACTATCTTGGCCCAGTCAGAAGCAATTGTAAGAGATACTTAGTGTAATTAATAATCACTAATCACTATTACTGTTTCTGGGAACTCTTTACCATTATGTTTACAGATACTTAATTAGCAATTATAACACTAGAAACCAGATCAAGTCCTGGCTGTATGGTATGGACCTCACTAGTTTGGTCTCCTTCTTGAAAAGCAGCTGAACCAGACATGGGAGGATGCTTGTTGATGACTTCAAGATTCTACAGGATAGAAAATAACACTCTAATCTCAAGGAAGGTCCTCATAGTCTTTAGGAAAAGCATGTAAAATATGCTCTTATAACTGATTTGTAAGCTGAAGAAAAGGATTCTACAGTACATTTTTCTAAAAGAAAAGTGCTGGGAGGAATAGCTTTCCAAACAATGTGTCCTCTGCTCCAAAACAGAATCAAGTCAGTAATTCTAGATAAAATTTGGCAGAGAAATTGAGTGAGAAATTTCTATGTTGCCATGTGTTCTTTTCTTCTAAATGAAAAAAAAAAAAAAAAGAAAGAAAGAAAGGAATCATTTTATAACTAAACTCTTAACTTTTCTAGAAAAATTGAAATTTTTTTTATTTGACAAAATTACTGAAAGTGAAATTTAAAATAAAGGAGTTTAAAAACAAGCTACATATTGCCATTAACTGTACAAAAAAATTACATTTTCTTTTAGTGTGAATTACTCTTGAATGAGAAAAACAACCTTAATGTCACAAACAATATTCCCATCACAATACGCATAAGATTTTTAGCTGGGAGCATTACATTTTCCCTGGCTATGCCATCACAGAATAGAGCAAATGCCATTTGCCAGGTTCTTTTATTGATTTTAAACAGAGAACATCAAGGACAAGTGTACAAGTGGGGAGGCATAACCTATTACACAGCAATGGATATTGCTAAAGGTTTCTTCATTACCTTTACTGGATGAGTAGCTGGTTTTTCCTTGTATAAATGACACCCTTTAGACAAAACCTCTTCCACATTCGGCTGTTTAGCCTGCACTGCTGCTTCAGTTTCCTGAAAAATAAAAAAAACCAGTCAGTCTAGATTAACCATAGCATAAATAGTAAAACTGAATAGTCCCAAAACTCCATGGGAAGCTGTAAAACACCAGTGGACAAGTTTCTTTTCAGAATTGTTGTGAGGATAAACACAAGGATAGTGGCAGGAAGGGACAGAGGATCACCAGAAAAATCAAAAGCAAAGAGGGACAGAAAAGAGCAGTGTTACCAAAATAAACACTGCTAGGTCACTTCATCTTGAAGGTCTCTATAAAATTAATGAAAAGCTAGCACAAATTCATAGTAAGAAAGACAGGCATGAGAAATCTCATTTAAGAGCCTCTGTTGTTTTGTCTGTTTTACACTGCCAGCCAATGAAAAGTGCACTGGTTAACATTTCTTCATACAGTATGTGGCATTAAAACCATCTCATTACATGTGATGATACTAAGTTTATAAAGATTAAAAAAATTTTTAAAAAGACTGCAATTTTGAGTACTAAACTACCACTTAGGTAGTAAAAACACTCACTGAAATTGATTAAAAAGAAGAGCACAGTAGTAGTGACAGTTCCTAAGGTTCAGGGAGGCACCTACCATTAACAACAACACCTGACTGAATTAACAGCAGCATATTCTCTAGCAATTTCTTTTTTAATCTGGAAAGGTTTAATTCATGTGATTCCCTAAAGAAATTCTAAAGAATGGCTTCCAACATACAGCAGCTTCATTTTTTCAAGCACTGACCAAATAAACAATGGGAAAAACTCTACAATTAAGACAATAAACTAAACAAACCAACCAACTAAAATAAAAATCCAAACCTACTGAAAATTGTAAAAGGAACCATAAACTACGTCTGGAGTTCCAAGATTCATGGTTTATTACATTTTTCCTCTGGTAATATAAGTAAAATAATACCAGACTTATCAAAATGAATTGGTTGGGGTATTTTTGTTTTGCTCTCTTCACCCTACTACAATATAGGTTGGTTACCTTGTCCTAATCAGTATTGCTGACTACTCACTGACTCTCCAAGTTAATTTTCTGTCCACATTCTCAGTTATCATAAATGTGACAGTAGACAAGACTGTGTACCAGGTATGTAACTATCTGAGCTAACACATTGTTTTGTTGGTGAAAATCTGCTGTTCTTTTACTGCAACAAACCTGCTGATACCTATGTAATTTTAAGTCCCAAAAAGGGTCATTTTGCTCCTGTGTTTAAACTCAACATATAAAGTATGTCTGCACTGCTCCCTAAAACCTTACTTGCAAAACTTTATGGATAACCACTAAAAATAAAGGCTCGGTAAATTCAATGTCATCTTTAATTTTTTTTTTTCAAATACTATTGGTCAACAACAAATTAATTGAATCAAACCTTGCAATGATATTTGAATGCAATGATTTCTTGCAATGATATTTGAAACATGATTCAACTTAATTTTTTCTTATTACACATTTCAGTGTTAATGAAATATAACTGTAAGGATTCATAGAGAATGAGCACTGAAAAGCAATGCACTGCAAAATTGGGATATTGAAGCGGGTGAGAGTTTATTAACCTTTTGATAAAACCCTCATTAAAGACTTATTTTCTTTCTGCTTCAGTACTATGTTAACTTTTTACTTCCCTACTCAGCACACAAAGAAAAAAAATAATCAAGTGTTAATGAAGAGTTAATTTTCTCCCTATCTTAATGAAAGCTAGGCATTTTAATAACTGTTACTTAGGGTTTTTTTTGTTGTTTGTTTTGGGATTTTTTGTTTTTTTTTCTTCAAACTAAGGTCTCTACAGTATTTGGCCAATATTTCCTCTTCTGTTATTCTACATGTCTCAAATACTCATTTTCCTTTATGATAGCATCGGTTACCATAACAAATTCTGTAGCAGGAAAATCACATTAAAACTCCTTATGTAGTCCAAGAATACCAAGAACACTGTGGATGTGCCTGTGCTGAGGGTTTAACATGTGGCATGAATGTGCCTTTGAAGTGGATTTCTCAATCCTCCACCCTCACTGGACTTTGTTTTTCACCATGGACTAGTCTAGGAGAACAGACACCATTCTCTTTCAGGCTGTAACCAGTGTGGAAGGTGTAATGTATTGAGTTGTTAAATCACTGATTCCTTCTGCTCTACAATTTCCTGAAGTTACATGAACTAACCTTATGCAGTCTGATCTTTCAAATTCAGTGGCCTTGACCTAAACCAAAATGCATTGTGCAAGTCTATCTAATACAACATGATGCTTCCTTTGAGATAAATGTGGCAATAAGAATAGAGGTAAGAGTACAGGGAAAAATAAGTTCTCAATGTCTTGGCATTTATTTGGACACTGCTGAAATTAACAGGTATCTTATCTGCCAGAGCAGCAAATACTTTGTCTCCCATCAATCTCAACATCAATTAAAAAACATGACAAAATTACTTTGAATAAGTACACATCTGGCACAAAATTGCTGTAGTAACTCTTTGCCCAGTTCTTTGCTTCATGGGAGAGCCCCTTGATGAATCCTGCCCAGTGAACAAGTTTCCAGCAATTTCAAATCCACTTGCTAGGTGACACCCTATTAATAGGGCTGACAGGCAAGAAGGCAGTTACAGGATTCTGCTCCATCATTTAATCCCCTAAAAGAAGAAAATGGTAATGACCACAATTGAGCCTCTGATAGTTTGCATATAAAAAAGACCACAGTTATTATCTAGGCTGTGCAGGATCCAGGAGAAGAACATATTCCCAGTGCAGAGCCTGACCTCTAATCTTCATCACGCAGGACAGGCTACTGCTAAAGCTAGTAGGAATTGTAGCTGCTCATTTCCATCAGTTTTTAGAGAATAGCAAAATCATATTTGTTTTAAAGTCCTGATCAACCCTCACACTCACTTTGCTGTGGGAGGATGCAGAGCTGTCTCTGGGAGACAGAGCTGACTGCTGGAATTGCACAATTTATGAACTGCCTGGGAAAGCAATCATAGTGCTGCTTCTGGGCTGGGTGATGAATATGCTAATTCAACTTTTCACACATATGGCAAATTAAAATACATCATCACTGGAAACTGCTGTTTCTCAAACATGTATAAACAAGAATCAGAGGCTACCTTTTATCCATGACACACTATCTATGAATTTTCAGTGATAAAATAGTGCATCCAAACTGATGAAAGCCTGCTGCTGAATAAACCACAGTGGCTTCTGCATTTACAACCTGCTGAAAAAAGTAACAGGCTGAAAAAGTGGCAAGGACTTGTCTATGGCCCCACCTGGACTACAAAAGTCTATTGATATAGCTCAGAATTCAGAAACCAATATATTGACTAAACCTCTGGTGTGTATGCCAATGTAAGATAAAATCTCATGGCTTGGCATATGTTATTTCAAGGGATGGAAACTCTCCTAGCAGACACAGACAGGCTGTTTGACATATGCTGCACATACATTAGGAGGACCAGTCAGCTATGACATTGGTCTATGTTAAGAATCACAAGTGCCTATTCACCTTCCCTGGTAACCTTTGGAGTCAATTTCCCCATGAGCTTACATGCTTTGGACATATTCTGCTGGGACAGTAGGAGAAGTTCAGGGTAATTAAACCTGTGTCTTCACAGTGAAATTCAGTGCAAAAATAGAATCTTAATTACAGCCTTCAAAAAAAGAAAAAAAAACCACTTTGAAATTAGTAGAGTGAGTTGTTTCAAAACCTCTTGTTTCAAGTTGTTCATGACTGCTTTTTAGCAAGACAGTACGTTAAATGAAAATTAAAGAAGAGAATTTATTCACAGGAAAAGAGAAGCACTAAGCAATTTCCCTTTACTTATCAAGACAAGGCAGTGATGTGTAACAAGCAAATATAATAAATCTAAAATCTAAAACTATTTGGCTGCTTTCAATTTCAAACAAACTTTTATGAAATAACCAGATATAAATCTCCATATGCATTAAACATGATAATGGAAAACTACATTTAAATATGTTTTTCATGTGTTTAGATGTAGAAGAGTGTAACTTGTAATGAGAATTCTCAGAGGTGGATCTTCTTATTTATGCACAGAGAGTCATTGAGGTTAGAAAAGACCTCCATGAACCAGTCCAACCTTTTGATACCTAAAGATTTTAAGCTTTTTCATTTATTTGTAGCTTTGTAGACTTTTAATATATATAGTTTTAGAATTTCTAGAACTTTCTTACCATTTTTCATACTTTAGAACAATAGCTAACTCTTTCTAACACATCTGTTACACTCTTGAAATTCTGTTTAGTCTTATTGTCAAGAAAAGAATTTCTAACAAGGACATCTTGTTTTGCACCAGCATTTGAGAGACAAAACAAGAACCCCCTGGAGACACTCCAAGGTGCCCAAGGGTGGGTCACCAGGGCAAGTGTCGTCCTAGTGGGTGTATCTGATAGACTAATTAATTATCCTTATAAAAAAATGTAGAAATCTGATATTTCTTGCTTACATAGCTGTATTTCTGCACCTGAAAGCTTTAATTAAAGAACTGCTTTTTATATTAGCATTTTAACATTGTTTGGAAAAGCTTTTCTTCTGATTACAGTCAACACTTTGACCAAACACCACCACTTCAGCTAAACTATAGCATGTAGAGCTTGGAACTTGAACATCTCAAACACTTCCAGGAATGGTGCTCCACCACCTCCCCAGGCAGCATATTCACCCCTGCCCATCCTTTTTGGTGCAAAAATTCTTCCTCGTGTCCAGCCTGAATCTCCCCTGGCTCAGCCTGAGACTATATTCTCTTGTTCTGTCACTGGTTGCCTGGGAGAAGAGACAGACCCTCACATGGCTACCACCTCCTTTCAGGTACTTTGAGGGACCAAACTGAGCCTCCTTCTCTCCAGGCTAAACCACTGCAGCTCCCTCAGCTGCTCCTCATCAGACCTGTGCTCCAGACCCTTCCCCAGTTCTGCTGCCCTTCCCTGCACTCACTCCAGCCCCTCAATTCCTTTCCTGTAGTGAGAGGCCCAAAACTGGGCACAGGATTTGAGGTGTGGCCTCACCAGTGCCGAGCACAGGGGACAATCCCTGCCCTGGTCCTGCTGCCACACTATTGCTGATCCAGGCCAGGTGCCTTTGGCCTTCCTGGCCCCCTGGGCACACCTGGATCATGTCAGCTGCTGTTGAGCAGCACCCCCAGCTCCTTTTCCTCCAGGCACATTTCCAGCCACTCTTCCCCCAGCCTGTACCTCTGCCTGGGGTTGTTCTGACCCAAGGGCAGGACCTGGCACTTGGCCTTGTTGAGACTCTGCCCTCAGCCCACTGCTCCAGCATGTCCAGGTCCCTCTGCTAAACCTTCCCACCCTCCAGAAGATCAACACTCCTGCAAACTGCAAACATTTTCCCCTTTTAGACAAGTGAATTCCATCTTTCTCCAATATGGCTGGTGCTGTATAAACCACCCATCAAAAACGCCAACGCCAGCAATCTTTAAGACATACATTGATCAGGTGTGCTCTCCTGGACCTTTCAGAATTCTTCCCCGCTACCTAAAGGATTGAGGAAAATGTTCCTTTACTTGTGCCTTCCACCAGTCATCCCAGTGCCCTGAAGTCCTTTTTGATTGCTCTAGAACTTCTTGTCACTGTGTACTTGGACAACCAGAAGTGGGTAATAATCAGAGTCCAGGGAGTCTCTTGATCATGTCTCTTATTTGAACCCCAGGGAGGCAAAATACTTCTCTGCAGGATGGATCCAGTTTGTATACTCAATTCCCCTTGGAAGGAGTCACCTACAGCATTATCCTTCTTTATTAACAGCTGTAAATGTGAAATTTCAGCAAACATTCACACCTATCTTTCAAGTTACTATTTCCACACATTAAGGAAAAGGCTATAAATAAGTGGAGAGGTTCTGAGTTCCTCATTTTTTCCTCACAAGCAAAAAGAAAAAAAAAAAAGAAAGGGCAGTAGATAGAAATCATGAATATATTCCCATTTTCAAGAATTCTGATTCTAAAAAAGGCTAAAAAAGTGACCTCGTTTTTTTTCCTTTAACTCAGCTCTGCATATTCTCATTCATGGAGCAGGATAACAAGCTAAACCACCACAAGAAAGAATGGTCATAGGAGACTTAATTAAAATACATCAAAGTTCAGCTATACTACAGTAAGCATCAGGTCTTGATGACAGGTCAGACAGTAGAGTCAACAGCATTCTTGGGAGTCACTTTGGATATTTATACAATATTATTAAAATACATCCAAGATATGCTATAAACAGTTCTGTGGCCATCTTGAGTTGGAACCTAATCCACTGGGTGGAAAATGCAGTTGTCAGTATTTAAACTTCCTGAAGAAAGACTTTAATCAATTTAGATAAAATTCAAGGAAAGGCAAGCTCTTACCACTGTTCTTTTTAGGTAACAGATGAAAAGGTTTGATAACTTTCTGAATATTTTAGTTATCTCTATATAGAAATAAAATGCTCTGTGAACATCTGAATTATGGAATTTAAATACACCCTCCTCTCTTAGGGATTTATGAAAAATAGTACAAGATAAGCCCCTAAAGTAATTCAATTTAAAGACCATTCCATTAGTGGCCTAGGTCAAAGTAGTGTAAAATTAGTTTATCACTAAAATTATTCTGTAACTAGTGGACAAAGTTTTATGGACCTGCCTCTAAAAATGCCATTTTAACGATTAAATAAAATAATAATTCTTTCCCCTATTACATTAACTGACTGATCTTCTAAATGTGTGAGAATAAAATTTGATCCCAAGCCCATGTTAGAAGCTGTCTTAATGTAGAAAAGAATATTGTGAGATACATTCAGCTTTTTAGAGTAAAGGATGCAAACAAAAGACACCTGGTTTTAATGAGTCTGGAAAATTGATAAAACTAAAATTCTTGACCTATGTGTAAAATTTTTGAAATACTACGGAGAGAGAACAATCCTTACACAGAAAAAACCACTACATGAAGGACCTCTTTCTTCTAAAAATGCAATTTTAGAGTTCCATAACCATTTTGCAAACCTACAAGTGCAGCCTTTGTGCAGTTTGTAAAATATGTTGACATTGTATCTTTAAAGAATTGGTGTTTTTCATTATTCTTTTTCCTCCAATATGCATTATTCCTAGTACTGGAAAAGGGAAGGAAAGAGAAGAATAAGGAAATCCTCCACAAAGAAATGGAACTAAGAATATTTAAGCCATGCAAAGTGCCTGAAATTGCAAACCCTACCATTCTGCAGAGTGAAATGTTTTCTCCAAAGCATGTTTTCCTGCTGGCTATCAGAAATTTGTGAGCTTCTTCTGTACTTCTAGAGGAGATGAAATATAGTAATTTTTCCCCACACAGAGAAATCACTATCTATCCATTGCAGCTGTCTATCCTGAAAAGGAAATTTCCTGGAGGTACTGAAGATAGATGAAATTATTAGCTGTAGAGACATGACCTGCAGATACAGGATATGAAAAGAATTTGGCTGTGGTGGTCATATACTGATAAAGCACAGCTAATCATCCAGTTGGACTGCGAAAAGGTGCAGTCAGAATTCTTTGAGATTGGATGTGATTCAGAATATTTTATTTTGAGACTGGACAGGACGGGATGAAATAGCTGCTCTTGTTCCACCAAGACTGCAGATCCTCTCTAATTTGCAGTGCATAATATAAAAGAGAAAATAACAAACCCGAGAGAACTGACAGAGAAAAAGGAAATTTGGCAGAAAAACAAAATGAGAAATTCAAGCAAGAAAATAAGGGAACTCACAATAATTTTACTAGCTCTCTCTTAGTATTCTGTGTTCTTAGGTGCTAGAGAAGAGCAGCTTTGGAGGAAGAAAAGTTATGTAGATCAACACAGTAGCAGATGTGGGGTACACCACAAGCACCTTGACTGGCAAGTGAACTTTGGTGATAATTATAAAAATACTGAGCCATGAAATTTCTTCTTGTAAACAAAAAAGAGAAATCATAATTTATTCTCTCTTATTGCATAAATAATTCAATAAACTGATTTAAAAATAATTTAACTTGTGAGAGAAGAATTGACACATTTATTTATTTTACCATCAAATTCATAGTATTATTATTCTTTTTTTAGTCAGGGCTTAGATGCAAATTTTCATTCTCTTTTAAAGTTAGTAAAAGAATAATTTTCAGAAAAATTTCTGGCTACAAAAATGAACTAGGAAAGAAATCAAAATCAAAATCTGTTACTGGTCTAGCACTGGCTTGTGGACTGCAACATGTTTTTAGATATGCCCATTTTCTGATATAAGTCTTTCATAAATCATTTTAAAAGAATGTGCATGAGGATCTATTTCCACCATTTATCTTCCAACAGTTTCACTGGAAGGAATGGCAAAGATTGCTCTAGTACATTACTTCAACAGCAAAAGTGGAGGTAGATTTCAGTAAATAGAATTTATAGTATTATTTATAGTATCAGATTTATTATTCTTATTGCATGGAAAGAATGCTGTAAGTTCATTTTCAGCTTCCTGGTTTGCAAATGAAAATGGAGAAGTTATATCCACACTCTGAGTGGTGGCACCTTTTGTTTTAATTTCTATAAATTAGTATGTTCTCAGAAGTTGATCTTTATAGAATCACAACCCTTGATTTCATCTGGAAAAAGGAAAATTCTTATTACAAAGAATAGAAAGAATTAGTAAGCAAATGCAATTCAACTGAGCCTAGGCTTACGTGGATGTATTGGGCACAGCTGGGATGAACCTAACTTTGCTCACAGCAGCCTGGATGGCACAATGTTTTTCATTTACAATAAAAACAGTGTTGATAACACAGGCATCTTTTAGCTGTTGCTGAGTAGCACTGACACAAACCCAACAAACTCTGCTTCTCATGCTGCTCCACCAGCAAACAGGCTGGAGGTGCACAGCAAACTGGGAGGGGACACAGCGGCAACAGCCAGCCCCAACTGACCAAAGGGATATCCCAGCCCACTCAACATATAAAGGCCATGGGGAAGGATGAAAAGGGGGCATCTGGAGCAAAAGAGCTTGTCTTTCCAAGTAACTGTTTCTCATGAATGAGCCCAGCTTTCCTGGAGATAGCTGAACACCTCCCTGCCCTTGGGAACTGGTGAATGAATTCCTTCTTTGCTTTGCTTTGCAAGATTTGTTTTACCTGTTAAACTGTCTTTATCTCAACCCCCCCCAGTCTTCTCATCTTTGCTCTTATAGTTCTTTTACCCATCCCACTGGGAAGGTAGAGATGGGAGGGGGGCAGGTGGTGAGCAAGCAGCTGTGTGGGGCTGAGCTGCCTGTCATCATTAACCCACAACAACTCTTTAGAAAGTATTCACCTGCCCTCCAAGCATCTTTAAATGCAAAATCTTTCCACTGAAAAGCACTGACTCTCTTAACAAGAGCATCTCACAAGAGTTAAGCTTTACAGCACTGTACTCAATGTCAAAGCTGCCTTTACTTGGAAATTTAACACAAAATCTGCAACAGGATTGAGTGATTTCCACATTATCACTAACTTTAGTGAGAGAAAGAGCTAAGGTTAATTTAGGCTTACACATTTATTTTAACTTAAATCAGCAAGTAAAAAATAAACCAATTTTTGCTCAAATATGGCCCAAAATAATATCAGCCAAATCAAACATTCAAATATCTATCAGGTACAAAAACTTTGTATCATTTCCAATGTAGAAAAAACTATGAAGACATACATTGCCTGTTTCTAATATTTATTATATAGCAATCAATTCAAAGCAAAAGAAATCATAGCTAATAGGACCTTTTGCAGCTGTAAGTGTTCATTTGAATGAGCTCCTCTCCAGATTCCAGTATTTTAAATTGCTTGTGATCAGTAGAGAAAAAAAATATAATCTTACAAAAGAAGAGTAACTGTTTCATAAATAATATGCTATTATCAAGAATATATCCAAGGCCTTTCAAGAACTGTGCTTTGAAGAAATACAATATTTTCTGTTAAGAGTAGAACATATGAAAAAGATAGTGAGAATGTTAGAAAACTCTTTTGTTGAATAGGAGAGGAAATTTCCTATCTTAGAAAATATAACTGCACTGAAGCAATCTGCAGTTTTGGTATTAACTTCACTAGAGCCTTGGTAAACTGCCCTGTCATTTCTCTAAGTTTGCTTTTGTATTTATTGGTTTATTATATTAAGAACACCTTGAATAGTACCTGAGCTGCTATCAGTAGTACAAGGAGGAAGCCAAAAGCCAAAGCTGAGGTACTAGCTCACTAACTTCTAACCAACTCACCCACACTTCTAAAAAGCTTATGCTTTCAACAATGAAATCAAATCTTGATTTATTATCCATTATTTACAATTAAAAAAATACTACTACACATCAAATACTTGATCACCTTTCAAAAATCTTTCACTTCCTGAGATGCTGGGACACAGTGTTTGCAATCCATCCTTATGGCTACAAAGTCTGTCAAAAATTAAATTTGAAAGGATTACTCATTGGGAAAGTTTTGCCATATTTTCACAAGCCACCTGCAGCTAATATTGTTTAATATTCTTGCAATTGCATTAGATTTCTTCAGAAGAGATTTGGACACACTGTTTAAAGGCTCAAAGCTCACAAGCAAAATATGGATTGGGCTGCTCCTTGAAGTCCCATAAGAAAATTTCAAGGAAGAGCCATAACTGATTTAGGTACAGAATATCAAGATATAGGAATTTTAAATTTCATCATCAGAAGTTTTCCCAGTTTAGCCTTTTGCCAAATCAGGCATTGATACCAGAATATGAGACAGATCTCTGAGGTACATCTTCCTAATGTGCTCTTATAGCCAAACTACACTACCTCTTATTGTATTTAAAACTAATCCTTTAAAAGTATGTTAGCAAAATGAAAAGGTGAAAGAATCAGTAAAGTGTAAAAATCTGACTTATCTGGGCCCAGATTTTCAAGGAAAAACTGACAAATGATGACTGATGGAGGAAAAATACAGCAATGTCCATTTGGCATTTTCATTCTCTTCTGTGGAGCAATTTTCTTTTATTTACCTAGAATTAGGTTTGCTACTCCTCAGCCTTGCTCTTCTGTTCTAACTTAAGGTTGTCAAGTATATAACAAAGTGATTGACAAGAGTTGACTGCCTTCTTATTGTCATTCAAAGTTATCAAGGACAAAATCCAAATACATGTTGTTTTTTAAAAATAAAGAGGTATTCACTTTTTGTGAAGCATGGTCAGTTTTTATCTGAAAATAAAATAAACTCATTATGCTGTTTAAAATATATGACAAGTGACCACCACAGAGAGTAAACAGATATTCTACACTCAGGAAGAGTTTGAAGCAGTACAAGCAAAAATCAAGGCTGTATATGCCTTGGAAAAAGACTCAAGTGTAGAGGAGCATGAGAGGAGTGAGTGATGACCCAGAGGTAAGGAGGGAGTAAAGGGAAAAGATTGAGAAACTGAGTAAGCAGGGAGAAAGGACCATTGAGATTGCAAGAGGATTTGGAGTCAAAGGTGGCTGGAAAATAAAAAGTGGTTTGTTATACTGTCTGGAGAAGATGATTTGAAAGGGTCAGCAGGGTTTTCAGTGAGCTAGCAGTAGAAACATGAATTTCTGCATTCTGCCAACTCACTTCCTATCCAGAAGTGTCATTTCTCCATCCATTCCTTAAATGGAACTTGCATTTCTGTCCATCTTTTCCATATCCTCAACATCAATAATAACCTCAATCTGTCACAATTGTCCTGGAAAACTGTTTTCCAGGGGAAATAGCAGTGCTGAAGACCAGACAGAATTCCCAGAAAGTGCAGGTTTAACCTTTTCCTATGCTCAGAAGGAGGGATGATGACTCCTAAGGCTTTCAGCAGGTAGGAGGAGGAGGAGCAGGCACTACCACCTCCTTCTACTCCGTGCCCTGTCCCCATAGCCTTCCTTCCATCCCACACATCCTGAGCTCTCCTGCAGGGGAAAGGAGCACCAGCTGCAGACATTTGTAGAACATGAAGGATGGGGTTGTCTCCTCAGGTTGGAATAGAGCAGCTTCAGTTCCTCTTTTAACAGCAGGGGAACTGGAATCAAGCTGAGCATCCCAGGCCATTTTGTCCTAAAAAGAATAAATCATTGCAGTGGCAAAGAATTTGTAAAAGTATTAAATGCAAATGGACCCCATGTAAATGCACACAATGGTAATATGCAACTTATTAAAATAAAGTCCAAAAATGCAAAAGAAGAAAATCTAAAGACTGTTTACTTGATGTATGCTTTTACTACACTGTGCAGCTTGTTCAACCAGACAGAGAGGAGTATGGAATAAGGCTGGGTAAATATGTGTATTTTAATTTCCTCATAAGAAGTTTTGTGTGTACTTTCTACATTTGCTGCCACTGACCAAATAAAAGAAAAAAAAATAAATAAAAGAAAAAAAAGTCAGAGAAAAAAAAGCTTCTGTTTAATGTGCATTTGACCCAAACTAGTTAATGGACTTTATCCATTAATTTTTAAGATTATTTCTACAATCTAAAAGTATTGATTTTAAGAATATAGTAGATAACTAATAAGGCGAAATGGCATTTAAAATATAGAATGTGTAGAATATAGAATTCATCCTTTGTTTTCTGGGTTACACTAGTCAAACCGCAAAATTAAAGTACACAAATCCTTGTCAAGTTTAGAGTATGTTCTAGGACTCCTTTAAGCAAGAACATATTACTGTTCATTTTCTTCTGAAGTATTTTTGTTCTTTCAAAATTTTGTATTTGAAGTAGGAATTCAGTAAATAAAATCTCACTGCCTCAGAAACTTAGAATGTTTTAGATGGAAAAAATTTGAAAATGTTATTAAATGAAGATTGCTATCAGTAATAAAAGATATCAGAAGTTCTAGCTACTTCTTTTCTAGGTTAACTAAGGTGTTTCTGGACTGCACAACTAGGGAGCAAAAGAAAACAAGTTTTATTATGCAAATTGAGCAGGGCTGAAGAAATCTGTGAATTGAAATTTTTCAGAAGACTTTGACAGTTTGACTTTATAAAAATACTGACCCATAGATTTCAAACACCAAATAACAAAGTAAATAATCCACAATAGTAGCTAAAATTTATGAGCAACTAAAATTATATAGCATTAGCCAATTTGTAAGCTTTTCTTAGCTTACTAGACAACATACTTTTCATTCTTCACATATTTGGGTTTCTAAAATTGCTTTTGGCTAATAGTATCTTGTTGACTACATCACAACACAATAAAGCAGCTTTACTATGTACATATTAGAAAGAAGTTAGATTTTTTTTTGGCCGTAAAAAAGCTTTTAACTCCCATTTAAAGTATTTTTCTAAAGTCTTAGCACACCACAAATGTTACATGGACTACATTTAAAAAGTGCAATCTGAATGTAACAGATTGCAAAATGTTAATTTTATCTTAGTCACAGTTGCAGTAGGTTGTAATAAGAAAGCTTTTACTTCTGGTATGTCTTATCCAGTCATTTTGGGTTTTATATACTTAAGAAAACACTATTATTCTTACTCTGCTCTTCAAAATACAGCATGAATTTAACCATGCTTTGAAACTTTCTAGGATCCTTCCTATAAGCAAGATATCTGGGAATCTTTAATCAAAACTTTCAATGACTTGGGATCCTGTCATATGCAGAATTTGGATTGAATAGGACTATCAGGAAATAAATATTTATAGGAAAAGAAAACTGGGATAAATCAAGACAAAAAGTTGGTTGGATTTTCTGAAGGTATTTTCTTATGCTGTCAACTAGAGCAGCATCACTTCCAAGATCCCCCTTTTTTTCTTGTAACTGAAGTAAACAAATCTCAGCAGAACAGCCAGTAAGATGATATAAAGGTCAGCATTTGCACAACTTTCTTGAGCCATAACTTTGGAGCTCCCCAGATTGTTGATGCCGTAGGCAAAGCTGTTTCAAAGTGTAAAGTATAGGTCTATATCCACATGTTCAGAGTAAAGAATCCCTAAAAGATTTAAGTATATTAAATCTGGATGACTGAATCAGAATAAACAGATTCGAAGTGCTCATGTACGTCCTTAAATGTTCCATTAAAGAGACAATGAAGAAGCAAATATAACTTTCATTATAGCAACATTTGCCACCTACTTAGACTTTGATTATCTGACTTTTCCAAAAAAAAGCTTGTGATTAAAGACAACCACATTATTATCAGGACCAAAAAAATAATTGCTTTGACCACTACAAGAATTGTTTTTTGAACTAATACTAATTAGATACTCCATATTTTCTTTCTGGTCTGAATTAGAACAACAGTACTGATGGTGAACAAACAGGGTTTAGTAATTACTGTCTATTAATACAGTATTGGACCTCTCTCTAGTTTGGCAAACAAAGCACTGACAGAAAGATGGAGTTAAATAAACTCATCCGAGAAAAAATGTGCAGGTTTTTAACTCAACCATTGAAGTAATTTAGAAGGAGATGTGGATGACTGTTCATATGTGGAAATTAGAAACAGTCTTGGTTGGTTTGGTTTCCTCTGGGATATTTCAATTATTAGTTTTGAGAGAGGTGTATTGCAGTTCAAGCAGAAAATAAGCCAGAAAATGGAAAGGATGACTTTATAAACCAGGTCTGACTGGACGACCAGAGTAGTATCTTCTGACCTTTTACTGAACCAACTATACTAATGCTGTACATATCTCAGAGACAACAAATTGTTGACTGCTCAAAGTCAGCTTCAGGGTTGCCATTCTGCATGGAGGAGTTGTAACTGTTTCTGTATAAATGTTTCATATAATATCTTAATAGCCCAGCAGTATTTGTGGGCTTGTTTTAGGGGTTCTTTTTAATATTAACATTTTTTGAAAAAAAATACAAAAAAAACCAAAAAACATTGCAAAATGTTTGTCAGTGATGTCAGTGATGTCTAAGTTAAAAGGGAAGGTAGAAACCATCCTATTAAAAGTTTGTAGAAGTCCACACTTCAGTAATTGCCACACAGCTTTCTCTGGTGTTAAATCTACTATCTCCTGCTGTTAGATGGATATCCCACACATTTCTAGGCCAAAATACTGCCAAAGTACCCTGGGAAATCTATATCAAAATACTGTGAAATTGCCACAGACTTGAAAGAAGCAAGGCTACCCTCAGAGAGCCCAAGAAGCAAAGAAAAAATTGAGATAGTGCTGTTAGACGCAGGAACCAGGCAGATCTAAAAATGCTAAATAAAACTTCCTAATGTCAAAATTACTTCACTGACAGACAGTATTTCATATCACCCATGTTATCCTGCAGGGCTTCAGCTTTACACTGAGGGAATATGATTGCATTAAGAGTTGAAAAGTAGACATAACTTCCTAGGACTCAGCTTTACTTATATGAGTAAAGACTGTGGCAATACAACCAGCAAAACCATGGTATTTGAATGTGCAGGAGTTAGAAAATGCACATATTTAGCTGTGGATTTTTTTACTGACAGAGGAAGAAAAATAGCTAAGAAATATAAAGTTGATCAACATAAATTGAAAGCAGGACCAGGAAAATCAAGGCATTACATGGTCAATAATACTGAGAGATTTCTGATTGAAAAAAAAGTGCCAGCATGTAAAATCTGACATAGTAAGAGCTGAGCTTCAGCATGCCATTGGTGAAAGGTTCTCCTGCCATGGCTGCATCCACCGACTGTGGCTGTAACACCCACAGCTTAGACACCAATGCTGGCAGAAGCTGCATTGTAAACAGAGCTGTTCTGTTCACTACTCCCATATTTTTCCATGCAGTAATGCAAACAACTGTTGTACTATTTCCTTGGCACCAGTTTGTAAAATTGGAAATCCATGATGATACATCTAAGTTTGTGAAGTATGAATACTAAATCATGCAAAATAGCTATCAGAATGAGGGTAAACCCAGGTCAAAGAACAAACCCAGACAGAGTCATTCTGTCAAGCTTGGGAAACCAGAGTTATAAAAGACACAATATTAAATATATTCTACATGCATGAGAAGCTGGTACACTGCAGACCTGGAAGTGTTCCAGTACTCAGAAGTAGCAGAGGAGTCAAGCCTCTCTTATAGATGTAGATTTCATGCTTTCCCCATGCATATACATCAGTATTTCACAGGTGTTGGCTACATATAATGCTATTATTGGAAATGATCACGTCAATGTGGTAAAAAAAATATTCAACAAAAAGAACAAAGATCTATCCTAATAATTTACATTTGTAGCCTGCAAATATGCATTTCAATGTTGATTTATTTGAATACTTTCTTAAATTAAAAAAATATATATTTGACAGTTTATAGAAGAAAACTGTAATTAAGGATGAAAATAATGAGTGAAGCAAACACTGGTACAGAGGCTTTCTACATCCTGAGAATGAAGAATCCTTTCTCTACTCTTACTCAATACATATGTTTCTTACGTATTGAGAAATGAGTTATTAAAGCTCAAGTGTGATTTTTGACACCACTGCTAAAAATTATCTTAACTGAGGGTGTGGGTCCTAATTGTGGCACTACAACCTCTAAATTGTGGCCAAGAAAATTATGAAGACTAATCATAATGGCATAAAATATATTGAGTTTACTGAGCCATACTGTAATTCTTTGAGGTAAGTGTAGAGTTATGTTAGCAGAATGAGCTGAAAGGAAAAAAAAATCAGCAGGAGATATATTTTATAGTAAATGCTGCTGCAAAGTACATTATGCTTTCTGGGACTGGCTATCTAAAAAGTTTTTTTCTACAATTTTATAATATTCACATTTTTCTTAACATTTTTGGCTGCTTTTAAAACTGACATTTGTAAACACTTTAGAAGCTAAGATGTTGCCCATAACCTCAAATGACAGAATGTTCCAGGGATTGTAGGACTGCAAAGTCACCTGGCATGTACCTTGGTCACCACAAGTTCCTACTTCCCATGGTTGACCAAGGAACATGCTGGACTTGTCCAATCTCTTTATGTCTGCATCTTTTACTCTGTTTTCTAACTGCATTACTGTGAGGTAGGAAAGAGCCTGTCTGCCCATGTATGTTTTTACTAAACTTGGCATTCAAGTGTAGGAAGCAATAGGTATTAAGCACCTGGAACCATGAACTATTTAGCCAACGAACATTAATTCCTTTGGTTGCAAGAGTCTTTAAACAGCAAAAAGTTTTAAATGAACTTGGGGCCCCCAAGTCCCATTGAGATGCCCATGGTGAAGGAAGACCAACAGCACACCCATGTTGGATCCATGGGTGGTGCTATCTTCTGCTCAACCCACCTCTGTCTCTTCCTCCTGCTCACTCTCTCCCTCCCCTCTCTTTTCTATTTCATTCTATCTCTCTACCTCCCATTTCACAGTTAAATAAAATCTGTACTTTTGACTTCAGCATATGATCCTGTTTGCACCCTAATTTGGGTAGAGGCATCTTAATAATTGGATCTTAATGACTCTTATTTTCATATAACTAATTTTCATCTTTCCCTGATTTTTTTATGTGGTGACAGAAATAATGAACTAAAAGGGGAGAGGGCTATGCCCAAATTATTCAGCATAACTACTTACACAATTAAATTGTGAGCTTTGCTTCTAGTATAGGACAAACTGCAAAGGCAATGCCCAGGCATGGCCGGGGATTAGCACCAGCCACACATGCAGCAACAGAAATTTTGGATGCAACTGTGTTCTTGGGGGAGTGGGGATTATTGCTGAAGGAATGCAAGCTGTGCTGCACCAGTTACCTTCTAGGCCAATAAATGGTCCTGGGAACTTCATAACTGAAAATAGAGAGGTATTTTTAACAGCTATAGGAAGGATTTAAATTGCTCTACCTGTCGCCAAGCCCAATTATGTATTGTGTCTCCAAAGTCTTTGTTAAATTCTCTGTAACAACATGTAATAATTTTGCCTTTGGTTGCACCTTTTTTACTCTTATACGATTACTTTTGTTCCACCATTTAAAGTTTACACAGCTGGAGATTTTATTTAAATTTTCTTCTAAGTAAATTTAAGGAACTTCTCATCTCTTTTAAATAGCTGATTTTTGCAGGTGAAAAAAGTTATGAACTTTTAAACTGGTATTAATTCAGAGAAATTAAAAGTTTTCAGTGTGAGTTGTGATAGTGAAATTTCCAGATATTGTCCTTTATGGACTTATTATGCATGTATTATACAGATCAACATTATTTAAAAGGTTAAATCAGATTATCTGATAAGGACCTGCGTTTATTATACCCCTTGATTTAAGGAAGAAGATTCAAGGATAGTTATCAGATTAGAGTTGCATGTCAGAAGCAAAGGTTGATATGGTTTTGAGAGAAAGAAATCACTATATTTTGGAAAAGTCTTTCAGAATATTGATAATTGGTATTTTAGATGCACTTTTGTATCAATTTTGAATTTCAGCTACCACAAATCTCTGTAATTGAAATTTGCTAAATATAAGTAAAAATGCAGGAAAGCTGCTTTAAAATAGGCATATTACTTCAACATAATATTGCTAACAAGCTAAAGACACACCAGACATACATTTAAAATAAACACATATCCATGTTCTCTTTCTCTTCTACCTATCCAACCCCACATGTTCTTATAATTTATTTCAACCCGCTTCTGAGGTCAGAAAATTTCCAACACTCAATATTTTGTGTCCTTTAGAAATTATTAACCTTACAATACTTAAAGTTTATACGTACTCATGCTAATTTTGGAACTATTTTTCAGAAAAAACAACTTAGAAAACCAAAAAATTGGGAGAGGACTTAATGGCTGAGGAGAAAGGACAACTTATCCTTGCAGGCTTAGTAAGAGTGTGAAGAACGCTGACAGAAATTTTATAGAACGCAATATCTCAAATGAAATTAAAATAAAAATAAAATTAAAATTTGCAAGCCATTACATCAAATACTATAATCAAACTAGTCTGGTTTTCCTGAGGACTTACATAAACCTGGTCTTTTCCACTCCAGTGCTATATTTACAAGTGTGATGGCCAGTTTTAAACTTCTGCTTCATAGATTCCAAGCTTTTACAATGTCCAAAAAGATTATTTGTAAAATTTTTTATCCAATTTCTTTTCTAAAAATATTATGACTATGTTCTTCATTCTACTAGGTGATCATAAGTGTCACCCTTGTTTCTGAGAAAAGGAGTTAAAAAATCCTGTAGGAGATACTTCAGTGTTCTTTGGATATTGGTGAAGGCATTAAAATACTTGTAGAATAAATGTTGAATATTTTTACAGCATCTGGGAATTCCAGAGCAAAATACACATCCTTTGCATAGGTAGGATACACACCCTTACTTTTTTAAAGGTGCACATTAACCATAGCAATTTAAATTAATATAAATTGTGATTAGGATAGCAATTTAAAAATACACATAAATATAAACATTTCATCATTTATTTGAGAGGGTATGTATGTCCAGGTTTGACCCAGTGTAGGGCAGACAGCATGTTAGCATGGGTCTGAGGGTTTGAAGTCAAGTGTAAAGTTGAACACTGTCATTAATAGGCTGCTTTCCTAAAATATATCTTCTCATTCATATTCTCATGAGTTTTGTAGTTATTAATGGTCTTACTCTGCTAAGTCTTAAAAAAAAGGTTCTGAGGACATAATCTGCCTTCAGAGATAACTAATAAAGTGTCTTAAATGTAAGTTTCTCTCTGTCAAAAGAAACCTGCACTCTGAATAACCTAATTCAACATCTTAAAGAAGTGAAATCTATGGCTTTTAAAAGCAATCCACACAGATAACATGCAGATAAGAAGCAAATACACTTCATGTGATTTCAGTCCTTATAATAGTAGTAGTCCTTGTAATCCTTAAAGTCCTTATAATCACAGCTAAGTTGTCTACAACCAAAACTATTCAACCATTAAAAAAGTGATATAAAGGAAAAAAAAAAGGGGATAAGAAGGAAAGTGATATAAATTTATCTGTGAAAGAAATTTGGTGGAGTCTTTCAAAGAGAGAAAGGGTATTTGAGTTTCTTTGGAGCTCTTCATTGTTCCCCCACCTCTCAGGGCGTACATGACTTTCTCCCTCCATTTCAGGACTACAGATTTTTTTTTATTTTTTTGTCTTTTTTTTTCCTGTTCTTTCAACCATTTTTCAGAAATATTCTAGTCACATCACCACAAGATGGAAGAACCAAGCAGAACATTTCACTCACAATAAGTATGGAAAACTATAGTCCTATATTTTGCAGAAATTTAGCCCTATTTTCATTTTACATAAAATCCAATGGTGGAATCATTATAGAAATACAGGAACAAAATAGAAAAATATTTGAATCAACTAAAATTTCTGTTAAACTACACGAGATAAGTAGTTAAGTTTTCTTGAAATCAAAATTCCATCAGTCATTCAGTAATACAATGACATTTGCAAAAAGCTACACTAATTTTATCCTTTAGAAGGGGAACAAATGCTATTGCTGAACTCATTCTGACAATTATAGGACTGCAACAGGACTTGAGATTCAGTGTTTTATATAATGTGATTGCATGGCTTAAAAAGTGCTCGGGCATTAAACCAGTTCCTTAGGAGAAACAAAGTTAAAGTAAACTTAATAAACATGCTCTGTAAAACCATGCATCTTCAGGAGCAGGTATCATTCCATTTCTTTCAATACATGAAAATTTTCAATGTTTATATTTTTTTCATTTTCCACTGAAAATTGCACCATCAAATTGATTAAAAAAACCCCCTGTGACTTCTGTTTAATCTTCACCTATGTGAACAGGATGATGAGCTACTATATAACCTCAGAGTTTTTGATGATTTATTGTTCTTTAAATATATCCTCAGTTTATTTGAAGACCATGTATGCATAGATAAAGAGCAAGGCCAAAAGATCTAGTGTACACCCAGCAGGACAGTTGACGCTAGACAGTATTTTTCAGCCTTAATTCCTCTAGCCTCAGTCAATCCATACACAGCCATTTTTTTTAATACTTAAATAAATATCAAAGATCAGATTAAAAATATTTTTCTCACAGTTATTAGATAATCTCCTTTATTGATTCTGGAGTGTTATCTGTGCAGTTAAATATCTTTCCTTGCAGTATCAGAACAGCATTATGGTCCTAAATGTTCTGATTTTCATATAGTCATAATAGCTTTAATAAAATGGCTTTAATGGTTCAACGCTAGTATAATGAATTTTAGTTCACTTTATATTAAATTTGATGCACTGACTTTTGGGGCTATCTTTTCATGTACATAATATGGCAAAAATAATAGGTTATCCTCATACATCATCTTGGAACCATTAGTTCTAATCAGCCCTCTCACTAGAAGCCATTCAGCAGAAAAGAATAAAAGGTTTCCTTAATTCACAGAGTTTTGAACTTCTGGGAACTATTGCTGACTTCTGCCTCAAAGTTACCTCATTAATAAACACTATACACTGATATTTCAAACTGAAATTTTTGACCACTAAGTACTCCAATGCTTTTTTAAACTGGAGGAAAATTTACCTTAATATCAAAGGCTCCTGGCTGACCCACTTTGTTGTAAAGCTCTAGCTGGTTCTTGACAGGTGTTACCCACAATATCACCTGATTTAGTTGTTGATCAAGTTCAACAAAATCCTTTAGCAGAATCTCTATTTCTTTCTGTTTTTCTGGAAGATCTTTGGACACCTGAAAAAACACCAGAAGCCATTACATTAGCAAAAAAACCACAAACAAACTACAAAAAAATTAAATACTACACATATATGCATTTATATAAAATGTTAAAATACAAGTTTTATATATTTGAAGAAGAGAAAGAGAGGGTAGACCTAACAATCAAATTATTATGGCAGGTATGTTGCAATTCAGTTGAAACACAGTCTGTCCTAAAAAAACCCAGCAAAAACCCACAACACACATACAAAAACTTAAAATAAAATGTTTTAAAAATCAAACCTTACCATCAGGCTTTTCAGTTTTTTTAGTAAAAAAAATGTTTCAATATAGTAATTGTTTTAAAGCTCAATTTTTAATCAGGAAAAAAAAAATTGAAAACTTGACATTGATCACTTGAATTATAGCTAACCTTTCTTGACATCTTAAATGTAGATATTTATAAGCATGTTTCCTTATAAGGTGTCTAGAGTTGCCAACTGGATCCATAGATGCATAAGCAGATGCACACAGTGAAGAAAAATAATCAAGAAATATATCATCAATTCAGATCAGGCAACTTGGTTCTCTGATTTGTATTCAAAGTAGTCAGATTTTTAACTTAGCACATTCTTCTATGCCAACAATATTAGAAATTAAGAATCAGTGAATGGCACAGTTCAAATCTATCTCTGAAGCACTTGGAGTAAATGTAGGAACAGGCTGGCAATAAATAAGCCAACACAAAGATCCATGCTGTCCTTCTCAGACTGTTTTCTACAGCTAGAGAGGTGAGGAGTCACAACTCTACGCCATGGGCAACATCGCAAACACAGCCTAGGGGAGAAACCATCTGTACTTTCCAAAGAAGAAAAAAAGCAGCAAATATAGGGCATGGGCAGATACAGAACTATGGTGGTTCATCAGTGAAATCAGCCAAGAAATGTAGCTGGCTTTCCATATCATGAAAAGTAAGGTTTACTAACATTCATTTTTCAAAGCATATTTTTTACCAAAGTGACCCTCTTAAAAGCATGAGATTTCTGTGACCCACAATATAAAATACATCCCCTCTAAAGTTAAGCAGCTTTAATGGTAGCACTACTATCATACTGCCCAGCTACAGAAGTATTAGTGCCCTGTACTTCTGGTCCCTGAAATTTTTCAGAAGACAATAAATACAAACTCAGAGTCATGTAAGCAATGAGTGATACTAAAACCAAACTACCAGATGCTGGGAGAACATAAGAACACAACTGTCTCATGACATGTACGTTTCTTTGAAAATTTGGTGTGAGAATATTGATTTGTAGGTACTAAAATAATCCCTCTACCTAATCCCTGCAGGTGATTTTTAAGACTGTATGTAAGGGGTATTTGTAATTCAAGAAGTTGGTTTGCCATATATTACATTGCCTCCATTGTTTGTTATAAACACCTCCTAACATCGTTTTTAATGAAGACTGATTCATGAAGCAAATTACTTTTTCTATCTTCATAATATTTTAAAATACAATTTAAAAATATGATTTATTATATATATATCATTTAAAAATCTGTTTTTCAAAAATGGCCGCAGAAAAGAAAGAAAACAATTAAAAATGCATTCATTTCCCTTATGTGTAAACTCTAAATTTATGCAGACCTTGGCCTAATTTCATACAAGATTGGTTTCATCTTTCTTACAACTTTTGAATGTTAATCTCTAATGTTTACTAGCTTTAATATTAATGTAAATAAGTTCCACAGAAATACAACTGAAAGCAAATAGGTAATCATAGGCAGATAAAAATCCAAGCTGACTTCTGAAGATCTGAAATTTAAATTAATCTGCTTCCAATCAATATTAATCAAGTATTTTAGGTGTAATAAAGGAAAGAGAAAGAAAAATTTGTAGAGGTTTTGAGGAGAGGAAGAGAAAGGGGGAAGTAACCAATTATATTCTAAGGCATAGTCCATCCAGAGCAGCAGTAGATGAATAATTAAATTTTGGTAACAGGCTGTACTTCAGCCACTGTTTTCAAAACATTTATTGATCCCACCTATGATGAGAGGTAAACTGTAATTTAAATAAATGCAGCTTTTTCTTGCAAATTGTCCCCTGCTTTGAAGTTATAGCACAAATAAAGGATTATAATATATTTAACATAAAAATAAAGAAATCTTTTGATCAGTTAATTATATATGGTAGTGTCATCTAATTTTACCACAGAGGTAAAAAGAACAACAGCAAATAAATAAAAATCTTTCACCAACTCAGGTTAGGGCTACAGGTAAGTGTTTAACAAGGCAATGCCTTGTAAAATCCAAGTAATGTGTCACATGTCATTGTGTGGGACAGAGACTTAGATGCTGGTTATCAGGATTTCATTTGCCAGCTCATTGTGGTTTGTTTGGGGTTTTTTGTAAGCTCTGTCATAAAGCCATCAAGCTGGCTAATCAAATTAGAGCCTGATGAGTTTAAGGTAATTACAAGTCTGCCTATCAAGCCAAGGTACTGTTGCAGACTGTCTCCTGGGGGACAGCTTGTTTCCTGAGCTAATTCTGCAGCTCACCAGAAGCATAAATTGGAAAATCTCCACGGAGTAATGGACATGGACACGATGACTGGCTGTTCAGATTTATGCCCTTTCTGTGGCAGAGGAGTACATGTGGAGATGGGGCCCTCCAGAATCTTCCCTACTGTTTTACTCACAGTCCTTCCAGCCTGCTCTGCACAGCTCCAGGAGATGCACCCCTGAGGTGGGATTCCAGGGCTGGTGGGAGCTATAACAGTCCCACAGCTTTTGTTTCTGGGCTTTCTGAATGAGTTGGTAGAAGTTCTTGGATGCCTCCAGGGAGGAATGAGCAGCAGCAAGTGTCCCACTTCAATACTCTCTTTTATGTTTTTGCTTTGGGCCCCATCCTCCTTTTATTCACTTGTTGTCTTGGGGTAACGATCCAGTGTTTACTTACTTTCATTCCCTTTGGTCTCTTATGTCTTTCCCTCCTATTTAAGAAAGAGTGCTAAGTTTTATCAGATGATGGCTGGAGTTCTTTTCTAAGAGTGACAACCAATAGAACAGTGGCCATAAGGCAAAACCAGCAGCAGAGTGAGAACAGGGCCAACATGAAATGCTTTCCCCAGGGTCTGCCTAGGACTGACACAGGCCTGATGAAGCCATGCTACAAACGGGCAAGGAAGACAGGGTGCAAATATAAACATGAATTGAATAAAAGTAACCTCAGCTGGAACATCTTTCTAAAAATCTGGGTTATCCCTTTCAGTACAAATTAAACATTTTCAACTTTGCCTTATTTCCCAACAGATGAACATTGACAATACCCCTTGGTTTGCAACCAAAGATGTGAAATAAATTTGCAAGTGGAAACACCAAAAGTATGGATTATACTTTCAAAGCAAACAAATCTGAGTTCAACATCAAAGGACAATAGAATTTCAATGTTATGTGTCAAAACATCATTAATCTCAAAGCACGTGATACATCTCAAATTTTGTACTTTAGTTCAAGTGCTAATTAAGTAAGATTAATTGGAAGCTTAGTGGCAGAATAATGGAAAAGATTTAAGCTCTAAATGGCAAAACAGCAGAAGAGCTTAATTTTACCAACTGGCATTGGTCTTCAAAATATTCAATCTTATTCTGACCTGAAACTATCAGACCATTTTCCACGTATGAAATTTTACTTTTTCTAAATTTTTCTCTTTTCAGTAAAACACACATACACAAAAAAATCACAAAAAACTGCCAGCACAAAAAATCTCTTAAAACATGAGAATTTCTGAAATTTGAATAATTGCATGCTTTCAAAACCTAGGTCTTATTCTAAGTATTTTAATTTCTTCTCCCTATGAATTTTAAAATTCCTTGCATTGCTTGCTTCTGTTCCATCTGAACCTGATGTCTTGCATGATTTTACCCCACAAGGGTCCTAAACAACACAGTACTAGGCTGATTCTATCCCTACCCCAAACTGATTACTTTGGTGCAAAACCTTACCTATGCTCATACTGGCAGTTTAGATCTCCTTGATAATTTCCCTTGCTCCAATTTTCCACTGCTATTTCTCACTTGAGCTTTAGATTGTTATTTTTTCAGTTTACACAGAGTTGTGTGCATGCAGTATAGGAAGAATTAGAGCTCTGCAGATGGAAAGGAATATCAGTTCTTATGATAACAGATACAAAGGGAGGAAGGATTTTTATAAAGTATGTCACCTGATGTAAAATCATATTCTGTTTTCCCATTGTGTTTAATTCTTATGAATATCCAGAAAGCAGATTCAATTAACGCAGTATCAATTAAAATAATGGCTGTAGGGTTACAGCTCAATCTTTTAACTCAAGAACAATGCTCAAAATGAAAAAGTTGAAACTAATTAGGTAGAGACAGTAAGTAAGAAATATCAAACATGGAGGAATAGTTTTGCAGAAGTCAGAAATGCTATTGCAAATTAATTAACTTGATGAGCTATATTACTAGTAAGGAATCATTATATTTAAAGGTAAGGAAAGCCACTGAAATGACTTGGACATATTATACTTAGAGTGACTGAGACCTGATTTCAAACATCACTTCTCTCTCACAAATCAACCTCTTTCTCCGTTTACCTGAAATGACTAAAGAGAAAATAATGCAGTTATTACCCAGATATTTGAGAATATAGAAAAGGACATGCATCTCTCCAACATGTAATTTTTCAAAAAAGAATATGAAGAATTTTTTCAGTGGTAAGTAGAGAGGAAAGAAATCCTAAATCCTGTCATTTTAACAGCAGTGAAAATGTGTCAGTTCAGTTCCTCCAATACTAAAGTACCTCTTTTTCTTGCTATCTGCCTCACCAAACTCAAAGAGGACAGCGCTTACAAACAGATATTATTTTGAGGAATCTGAGAGTGGATTAAAATTTAGCTATCCTGATATGCATAACAAGATAATCTGCAATAAACAGGGGCAAAACTATGTTGTGGGACATCTGTGAATACTTTAAAAAATGTTATTTTTGTATATCCCCCTTGGGAGGGTCACTTAGATACACAAAGCACTTCATGAAAATAGGCTTCAAATATATGATAACTGATAGTGTCAGATTTAAAAAAAAAAATAGACTTGCTTGCATAGATAAAAATGAAGTATTCTGTATGAACAACTGAGGAAGCTTTCTGTATGAATTTCTTTTCTTACTAAATGTAAATCAAGCAGCAGCTTCTTCTTAACCATTCAGTTTCTGAAAAAAATGCAAATATTAGGAAAAGAAGCAACAGCGACTGACTACATTGCAATCAGCCCAGTGCATAACTGGACTGGAAGCAGGTTTGATATCATCCAAGGGAGGACTTGAATAATAAAGTAATAACTGAAGTCATAACAACTATTAAATGCAAACTTCAATCCAGATTTATTGACAAATCATAACTGACACTTCCATAGCACTTGTAAGATGATTACATGAAACAGAAATTCTTACAGCCACTGTTCAGAAAGTTTGATCTGCTCAAAATCACCATCCCTAGAGCATGTACTAAAGAATGATTTAAAATGGAAGAAGGAAAAGTTGATTTATATGCATGCATGATGGTTTTTCTTCATGAAAAACCATCAGAGTACAAAAGAGTTTCATATAAGTTCAGTTTAGGATGCAATTTAGTTAATTAACTGAGCCATTTGCATTAGCAAACTCAGTATTGACTTTAAAACAAAATCCATGTAATTCCTTTAAACTCATGAATATTTATGAGCCATAGTGTCTCTGAAAAAGTTGGAGTAAAGATTTTATTATTACAGGAAAATTAAAGCAGGCTACTAAAAATATGTATAGAAGAATTTATTTGCTAAATATAGAAGAGTTTTATTTGCTTTTTATCTACCATTTCATGTTGCCTTGCAAGGCTCCCAGGATCTGACCTTGGCAGGTGTTTATTTGGTCTTGTTTTTTCAAACACTTCTCAATGGAATATTTGTAATATTCTCTACTTTAATTTTTACTAAAAAATATTTTATTTCCCCATGAATGCAGAAAACTAAAGCAGTCCAAAAAACCAATGCCCCAAACAATTTTCTGTTTCATCTGGCTGTCTAGATTTTTAAAAAGCAACCAAACATATTCCCCCACCCCAAAGACTTGCTTTGTTTTTCTTCCATGGTAATGTGATCATATATATCACAGTCTTCTGAATATCTTTATTTTTATAGGTAATACTTGTAACTAATTGTCATTCATTCTGCTCTCCACTCTCAGAAATTCTCCTTTGTCAAGGGCATTTTTGAGTGCGAGTCCCTCCATCTTAAATCTCAGCTAAATAATCTAGTCCAGGAATATAATTTTTTAATCTATTTTTCTTACTCAGTTCCTGAAATCCAAAAGCAGCCACAAAGGCTTTAGAGTCTAGCTCTTTCAGTAATTCTTAATGAAGGATTTTCTGACATGAAAATTATTTAAAAATAAATGCAATATGCCCTAAAGGTCCTTTCCCTGGTTTACAGCAGAAAGTACTATGTATATCCCTCAGGCTAAACACAGTTCTGGGAGGGACTGCAGGGGATAATGACTTAAATTTAGGATTTTGCCCATTACAGCAAAATTGTATAGAGTAACTGTGACCACCAAAGCCCACTGCCCACTTGAATGTGCTCCCTGATGGGACTCTGAGCTTAGCCACCTGATGGGAGCTGGAGGTAAGATAAAGGTGATACTATTGTCCAGTTATCTCAGGTCTAGGGAGAGGAAAACAAGGCTGGGGGGAGAAGAATATATCCACAAAGAAAACCAAACTCAGCAGTTGTGCTGAGAATCAGCTCTGGATCGGTTTGGGGTGGGAGGACGAGAGCTTTTGGGTGTGTGACAAGACTCCATCTTCTCTCACACAAACTGGCTCAGTTGCAAGAGAAGATGGACACCAATCAGGCCACATACATGGGACATTCATGTGAGAGGCAGCTGAGGAGGTGTCATAAACCATCAAAGAAGCCCAAAGTGTCCCCCATGTTCATTTCTAAGGCCTTGCACCAGAGGACTGCACGTGAGGCAAAGGGATGCAACAGATCTGGAGTCTGTTGCAAGAGACTTCTCCTCTGGGGGAGGTACCTGAGCATTCCACCTGGCCTGAACATATATTATTCCATTGAACACTATGTTTTTTTTGGGACCCTCACCACTGAGACCAGAAGAAAAGGATCAACAGGACACCATCAGGATTCATGAGGAAGTTAAAACTGCAGTGAGGTCTCCCCTCAGTCTCCTCCAGGCTAAACAGAACAAGTGCCCTCAGCTGCTCCTCACACAGCTTCACCTCCAGACACTTCACCATCCTCGCTGCCCTCCTTTAGATGCTCTCTAACATCTGAATGCCTTTTTTATAGTGTGGCACCCAAATCTGCCCCCAGCACTTGAGGTGAGGCTGCCCCAGAGCAGAGCAGAGCAGGACAATCCCCTCCCTTGCCCAGCTGGCCATGCTGTTCCTGATGCCCCCAGGACAGGGATGTCCCTCCTGGCTGCCAGGGCACTGCTGGCTCAGCTTTCCATCAACCAGGACTCTCCAGGTCCATTCTCACAGTGATGCTTTCCAGCCCCTCATTCCTCACTCAGTCTGTACATCCAGGGTTGAGGAGAAGTTTACCTTTATTTTAGACTATTGCATTTGAGGGAATTTTAATTACATAGGCATGTTACTATACAGAGAGGTCTATATGATTAAAGTATAATCCTTATCTTGTAAACAGCAAAGAGTAAAACATTGATTGTAAGCCCCTATGGTCTTCCTAAATAGAGATGGATGAAAAACCTGACAGACAATGGCAGTGTCTGTCTTGGAAGTGAAGTTTTAGAAAGCCCAAGTCGTCGCAATTGATTGGTGTGCAGTAGTATCTGAGCATTGCTCATTACAAGTGAAATCTCTCTTAGATACACAGAACTTTGTTGTAAAAAAATGTGTGCTGATTTGCCTGAAGTTACTTGTTTGTTATCTAGTATTTTGGCATCAATAATAACTCAATGTAACTCATATGTCAGGACATACGTATTGAATTAGTACTTCTTACATTCTTAGTCTTGGCATAACTTCTTAAAAATATGAATATTATATTCTGGATTTGTATGGCAAACAAGTATAATAAGGAATTTTAAGATGGTTGGCAAGATAATGTGATATATATTGTGTATATACACACATGAATGTATTTAATCATGCTTTTATGGCTTCAGTGGCTAATACAGACTTTTTAGCCCTGCATGACTTGACTGTATTTCATATTTTTCTTTGCTTAGCTTTTAAAATTTTAATTAATACTGGCTGTTAGCATTATGCAAATTAAAAAAAAATTAAGCCTACATATGCTTGTTTCTTAGGGCTTGTGACACTCCCATATTTGTCCAAAGAACATTTGCATCAAATTTCTTTTTGCTATACATGAGGCCAATTTTGAGTATGGCTGATGATAACATGAATGTGGACTACACTTAATTAGCCATCTATGACAAGCTGTCAGAGGAAATTCAGCATAACAAAAGACTTTATTGTATTCAATGGAATCAGGTCACTCATTAAATGAAAGTAAATCCAGAAAAATGTCAGCCTTCTGATCCCCAAAATGACAGTTATACTATTCTTATTTCAAATTGAAAGAACAGAAATCAAACTGTAGCATTCCTTTTCCAACAAATTTTCCTCTACATACCACAAATAACAACAGTTATCTGTTGCAGTTCCAGCTGTGAGCTCGAATTAAGTTGCATTCACTTGCTGGAAGTTTTATGTCATTGCAGGTAATCTATGAGTAATTTCTACTCAAGGCAAGTTATAATGCATGAACTATAACCTTGTTACGACTTTGTGTTTCTGCACTTTTGGGCCCATCTGTTTTTCTCTACACTTGATCAACCAAGCTAAGACAACCTACGCCTGTTCTGGTGGTACAGAAAATGTTCACAAATTATAGCCATGTCACTCCACTCTAATTTTTATCTCGTCCACATAGCACAACAAATTGATTTGCTGTGTCAGTAAAGAGTGAAATAGTCTCTTCAGTGTCTAGTAATTAGAACTAATACTAGTAGACAAATTAAAGGGCAGCAAAACAAAATGTCTCCATCAGGCACTTATAATAACCTTCATAATACGTACAATAGATGTTGAGAAGACTAAGGTGGATAAATGAGGAGAATGCTGATTTTGGCATCCAGCTTACTTTCAGATAATTTAGCTCATCGCTCTTGGCTGACACCAGACCAAGAATAATATTAAAGAGTAATAAACTCCTTCCAGCAAACCTCTGATTCCATGGTTCACTGGTCTCAGACCTAATCTATCAATCCATTTACTGCACAGTAAAAGGTAAGGAACACATTACAGATCTGTTACATGCCATGGCAGGTGGTATATGACAAGAACTGAATTCATCACAAACTCCAGTGCTGCGTACCCTTTTGTGTGCTTTGAAGCACTAGGTGGTTACCTTACTTGGCTATCACAGCAGAAGATACTTTAAGCTTTGAAAATAAATGAAAAATTCTTGATGTGAAGGCATAAAAATGGTCATAAAACACTTCATTTTTCATAATATTAAGACTCCCCAAAGATAGTGCTATTTTCATTTTTACAAGAAATACTGGCTTTGGAGAGGGTACAATAAGTAAAACCAGGATAGAATTTAAAAGTCATGCCTTTCAAATGTGGGCTATAATCTTCATTCTCTGCTCAAACTATATTGTATTAGGAAACAGCCTATTAGTATCACTATTTAATAAAGTTGTGTAAGGAAATGTAGTAAAATTATTACAATCCAAAGGAAGAAAAACTCTTTGCATGTCTACTCTCAAGGTCATCAGCACATGATATAAACACCCAAAAGCAAAGACAATTCTGAAGTAAAAGCTAAAAAGATACTTTTATGTGACTGCAATTCCCTTCATACTAAATTTCTTTTCTAGGTTATTTCTATTGCTGTAGGGCAACAGTTTCTGTGACTGTAAAGAAGGTTTGAACATGACTTATTTCAAATACGTCACTTGAAGGTTAGGACTCACAGGTGTTGTCCCCTATTCCCCTGCTTGGCAGATCAAGGCAAAACAAAAATTTGTGATAACTTTAGGAGATATTTGGCCACATCCTCAGCTGGTGTAAATTTCCCCAGCTTCTCTGAAGTAAGCAGAATTACTCTAGTGTACGCCAGATAAGGACCTATCTAACATTATTTATGTTACTGTCGTGTATGTGTCATATCTTGAAAATAGTATCATCCTGCAAAATGAGATAATCATAAACAGTAGATTGTTACATGTTCATTTCTAGCAGAGATTCCAGAAAAGAAAACATTCAGTTTGAAACAAAGGATTAAGTATAGGATACACTCTTAAGAGGGAGTGGAGAGACAGAAAAGCCCCAGAGAAATCTCTGTGTGATGATGTTTGTCTATTGTGCTTTGAGGAATACAAAAAATATATCCTCACCAAAATCACTGACTACAGAATCTTCCTCAGGTGACCTAAGAATTTTTCTTGATATAAAAGTGCTCATCCTGTGAGCTTTGGCTCAGAGCAAACATCTGTGGGGCTTTTCCAGTGCTTACATATCCATATCTACAGCTGAAAAAACAGAACATTAAGTTCCCCTGTCAGGCTCGCAGTTTCTTTCCCTGACTTCTAGTTTTAATTCAGGTCCTGGATTTTCAGGGCAGAAAGTGAAACAAATAATTGAGGTTGCCTAAACAAATCATGAGTAACAGCAAAAAAATACGAAAATGAAAAAGTAATTATTTTTCCCTTCAGTATCATTGGGAAAATCTTACCAAACCCCAAAATAAGGGTCTAACCTTTTGCTTTGTTTTGTTTTCTACATCTGCCAAGATCACAGAGAAAACAGAAAACCCGAGAAGGAGAGCACATTCAGAGAAGATGTATGGATTTGAGTATTGTAATTTTCAAATTCAGTTTCTGTTCTTTAAAAAAAAATGGACAAAAAACCCACAAGCAAACCAAACCACTGCATTTTGCAGATTCTTTACATTCAGAGACCAAGGGACAATGAGAACTCAGTTTTATACATCTCCATGGGTAGATAACAGAGATAAAAATTATGTGGCAAGTAGTCTCAAATGGAAGATTTCTTTCCTCGGTTTATACTCTTTTAATAGTAAATGAAATTTTTCAAGTAAGAAATTCAAAGAGTAATTATCTTGCCAGACACATTAGATCTAGGAGACATAAAATTATAAAAATTCAGCAAATTGTAATGATTCACTGAACAGTAGTTCTTGTCTCACATATTCCACCCAAACCTAAGTACTTTCAGCGACATTCGTGGTTGCTCTGACTGTGACAGGGGACCTGAAACATTTTGTAATCAACCAGCAGAAAATGAAAATTCCAAGTTTTTAGGTATATGACTAATCAGTAAAATGCTACATACAGTGAAAAATTGCAGATTTTCTTAAAATATATATATGTGATCTGACTCCAGGTTAATTAGTTTCTCCTGAAAACTAATGCTGTCTTTTAAAAATCACAGCTTAGGTATTACCATGGTCCCTGAACTCAGCTATGTACGTGCTTCCTTCAGCCAGTAGATAACACTGTTTTGATCTTGAAGTATTCTGAATTCTTCTGTATAGATTGATTTCAGAAGCCCATTTATAGAGAAAAAGATACTTCTGTCCAACCACTGAAATAATGATTTATGTGTCCAATCTGGAGATTGTGGATGTGATCAATATTTATTATCCACTTTTGCCTGAGTCATTAGCTAATATTCTGAACTTTGCCAGACTGCTCCTGTTAGGAAGAAACTAGTAATAGTACCACATCAAGTTCCTTTTTATTTCTCAGATCTGTGCTTGAAATTCATTTGTATTCATGGAAATGGTAAAAGAGTACCCGGGATGTATTCTTGACCAGAAAATCTTTTCAGAAGATTATTTTCTCACTTTTTTCCTCCCCATAGAACTAAAAACAATGATTTTTTTCTTTTTGCCCCAGCATCCTGGTAACTTTAAAAAACAGATACCACAGGTTAATGCCCCCGACTGACTTCGCAATCAGTCTCAACAGAAATCCTTCAGCTGGATTCTACCTTGATAGTTTCCAAGCAGACTAATCCATACCTTGGGCAGTAGTTCTCTGGTCAATGCTTTCTATCATTTCTACCATGACAACACTCAAATTATCTACCTTTCTTTACCAGATTTGTTACTCATTTTCACCATTTTTCAAAACAAAAATATGCTATTTCCACAATAAAACAGAGCAAAGTCCTCCCTTACTTCTTTCTATCGGTACGGAGATCCCAGAAAGCAAAATATTTGATATTTTGCTACACAAAAAATGGAAGTGAATGCTTAAGGTTGGGAGAAGCATGGTGGAAGATGAAACAGTGATTGCAGTGTTCACCTTGAGATTGGAAACAGGAGAGATTTGGGAAGTGTTTCCATAAAGAAAATCAAACATTTGCCTCTCACACACCTGAGTCACAAAGCCTGGAATATTTGCTCTTTCAGCAAAAGCAACAGGCTGCAAAAATGACCCTATGCATTCCACCCTTAAGTAGAAGAACTCTAATTTAGTGACTATGTTTGAGCGCAACATCATCACTCTAGTCACTAATGGTCTTGGTTTGTTATCACTGTTTCTCACAGCAGTGTATGGTATCCATTTTTCTTCCTCAGGTTCATTATGCACACAAATATCTCTTCATACAGTGAAAAATTATACACACCAGAAAATATATAATGCAAATATTCACTGCAGATTAAAATTGTATATCACAGTTATATCTGTAATATGTCTAACCTTTAACAAACGATGGTTAGCCTCCTTCAGTGTACTCTCAAGCTTATGTTTTTTGTCTGGGTTCAGTGATGCACTTCCAAGTGCTATTCCTCCAGTTTCATTTAATCGTTTCAGTATTCCCTTGTGGGGCGGCAGCTCTCCAACTCTTAACTGGAACAGACAAATACAGCAGTTAAGATGAACTGTGGTAGGATTTTCAGCTCTGTTTTCTTGACCCTTATTGATTTGTCTATCAGCCAAAGGAATAAACTCAATTCAAGACAAAATAACTGTTGCTTTCTGAATGCAGAATGCTGAAAAAAAAAAACCAACCCAAAAGAGACTGTATTAGTCAATCAAGTCTAAAGAGAGTTCTACATGACATAATACAGGGTTTCTCAGGATGTTAATCACTATTACATGATAAATTTCAGACCTGGATACTCAATACTTCACGTATATCAATTTTAATAATCTTGTAATATGGTATGGAGCAAGAACTTTGGAGAAATGTTTTAGTATGTTCCAGGCTGTGAACAGCCACCCAGATGGCTTGTGGTGAAAAGCCCTCCACTCCAGTTTAACATCTTAATTAAGAATGTTCATGTATGCTCACTAAAAAAAGAGAAAAGAAAAAAAAAAAGAAAAAAAAAGCCAAAAGGAAAAGCAAGGCAGCATCAAAATGATCAAAATGTACCAGTTCTCAAACACATATGTTGTTACTGGAAACTTATATTGTTGAAGTAACTTAATTTACCAAATAAGGTTAATGTCCCTTCAAGGGTTTTGTTGTTCTGGGGTTTTTGCTTGTTTGTTCTTGATTATAAACAAAAGCAGGTACTATGAAATGAGCCATGCTGCAAGGTAATGCATTATTTTTTGCTCCATTAGGATGATTCCCTTTTGTGGAGCTCCAAAAGAAGGTGGACTGTAAAAAACAAGATACAAATAAGAGATGCTAACAGCTAATATTTGTACTGTATATCCTTTAGGAATACTATATAGGAAATATTTGTTTATGTGAAGAGTATACCCTTCCTGGTTCTGAACAACATATGTAATCTTTAAAACCTTAATCATTTCTGCAAAATGTAAGATACATCTAACACCCCTTAAAAGTATTTATTTGCCTTGGATCTGATAACCTCCACAACAGAGACTCCCTGACCAACTCAATGGCATCTTCTGCTAAACAGAAGGACAAACTCACCACTCACCTGGTTGAGTCTCCATTTCATGAAACTATATCATATTTTTACTTAAAAAGAAACCTGAAGATAGATTTTTTACTAAATAGTCCTTTAGATTGTTTTTTTTAACTTTGCTGTGAGAACGATAGAACAAACTGAAAAGTTTTCTTCAAATTCTTTAATACTCTATTCATCACTAGCTGACTTTGTTAAACTTGGATTTATGAAAAGGATAACTAGGTCCTTAACCTCAAGGGAGGACAGAAAAACCTTTAGGATTATGTTTGATAAGTAATATGAATTTTCCAATTACAGTTTAATTTATTATTGTATAAGTAATTAAAAATAGTTATTCTACTGAACACATTTCAAAAGATTAAACAGAGAAACTTGTGTTGAATATATTTATCAGCATTATCAAACTCTAACATATCTGTGAAAATATTCCAGCCCTTAAAAACAAATATTTAATATTCTGATGAGGTTTTTTTAAGTATTCTAAAAAATAAGTCACCTAGATGTTTAGTCTAGAAAATGTTGCAGTGAAATTTTAATGAGTTGACATTTATAATTATGCATGCAGTTCTGGATCCTCTTGTGAAATACTGAATACCATTTAATAAGTGAGAAGCTATAAAATGTTAACAAGACACCAACAGAGAAACGCCATACATATAAACCAGTCACGTTCTGAGTTAAGAAATGAGGGTAAAAAAGATAACAAATAATTTCCTAGTTTCGGGACATTTTTCTTTCATTAGATTTTCCGTTAATCATCTGGTTTTTGTATGATCAATATATATTTATACCTGGGTTTTGAAATTCCCAGCTTTGATTTGTCTAAAAAAGTTATATGGATGCTGTGTTTGATGTCAGAAACCATTTTGGAAAATAGCTTTTAATTTTCTTCAATGTAGAATTGACAAAGGAAGAAAACATAGGAATAGAGCTTACAATACCTTTACTTTGCTCAGGCAGTCTCTCAACTGGTCTTCATTCCCTTGCTCAAGGGGAATACAATTAACGTTCTCTGCTTCCTCTAACCATAAAATCAACTTGTTCAAATCCTCTTGAAATTCTGATAAAATATTCTTTTCTTCCTCTATCCTGCAATAAAAATGTGAAATTATTGTTGCTATACATTTATTTTTATATGGAAGTGTTTATACATAGTGAAGGATGACAGATAACTAATTCTTAGAATTTATACTAATTATTTTTATAAGTGGTTCGCAGATTTCTTTATATCAAAAATATCAGACAAACACCAATGCCCTTTAAACATGACATTAAATGTATTTTAAAAGAAAATATCAAGGCACAATTTGCAACACCACTAAATTCAGCTTCCAAATTACACATGGCAGGTAGCAAACAAGCACACCAGAAAGAAAGCAGCTAATTATTCAGACTAAAATTTTGTTTGAAGTAATGGCAGGGAAGCCCAGTGTCAACAACTAAAAATTCTAGCATGGAGTGTTACCAAACTGAACCTGTTAAACCTGACACAGGCTCATTTGGACATATTAAACAAGATATTTCAGTAACTGTGCCATGCAGTTTGGTGTTAAGATTCACAAAAAGTAGGTAAGGTTCACAGTTGATAAGTAGGAATAAGATGGAATTCATGACACCTTACTTTAGATATCTACTCTTCGTCTCCATCTACAACTCATCTGCTCATTTTCACTATGACTACATAAATATACTGAGATGTGAACTTCTGTGCAAAAGCTTCTGAAGATATCAAGAGATGCAGGCGAAAAAGAAATTCAAGAGCAGAAGGGAAGAGCATTGGTAGAATGCGAATTCCTGGGATTAACATTTGGAGTGGGCCTTTCTAAAGGAGAAAAATAGTGATTTGTATAAAAATACTTGCAATTTATCCACCAAACTCATTCACACACTGATAATTACCTGTATGAAACGATGAAAGATTAAACACTTATCAAAATTAAACAATGAAAAGCAGATCCTGCAATGTGGGGTAATACTTTTATGATCCCTGTTTCCTTTGATACACAACTGGCTCACAGAGTATTTAGACATTCACACTCACACAAAGGCCTGAAGATATTCATCCCTTCTGATGGGGCATAACTGACCCAACTACATTGGTATGACAGGCAGCTGTCCTGTTTTAGAAGGGGGCATAAACATTCAAAAATACCCAAACTGCCCACAGATTCAGTTCTGGAGCCTTCCACCAGAGGACTGTGCATGACCCACAGTGTTGCAGCAGAGAGTGTTTAACTGTCCCCTCCCATGAACATATTGGACTTTGTGGTGCAGGCTTCCCTCCCCCCAAACAGAGCAAGACTGAGATCATCACTTTGACCACTGGGCATCGAAATCGCAACAACCAAATCTTGTCTCCTGATCCACTGATGGGCATTTCTTTAGTTCCTCTTCACTGTCTACTCTTATCCTTTCTTTTCCTTTCCTAAATGATATCTTTACTCGTCTATATTGCCTCATTTATATAGATAATAACCAAAATGGCTGCAAACTTCCTTCCCACTGCAATCAAATTGCTCTGAAATAAACCTGCCAGGTACACACAGCTAATTGGTCATTGAGTGTTGTTTCACTCTAATCTGCCCAAAGGGATCTACTTCTAACAAGAATCTCAGTTCCTCTGCCTTCAGCAGTGGGTTGTAACAATAGCTGACCTAAACCTCCCTTGGCCCAACTTGATGTCATGCTATGTTGTCATATCCTTTGTCTCTGGGGGGCAGGGTGCAGCCCTCACCTCACTACAACCTTATTTCAGGGTGTTGTAGAGAGTGGTAAGATCTCCCCTCAGCCTCCTTTACCAAAGTCAAAGTTTATTTTCAACACATAAAAGTCAGTATTTATAACTACACTTAGAGGATGAAAATGCTAGTTTCAATTTATATGTAAACTGAAATGTTTGGCAAATTTGTGCTGCTCTGAACGGGATCAGAGCAGCACAAATTATAGTTCTAGATCAAGTTCCTGGTTTAGATCTAGAATGGATTCTAAATCAGCATATTTATTGTTTTTGTTCTTGAAATAGTATATCTTAATAAGTACTAGATATATCAGCCCAACACTGTTTTTTTGGGTTTTTTTAAGCTAAGAAACAAGTTACTCTGGAGTATCTGCTTACAGATTAAACAAACATAAGCCACTGGCTCCAAATTGTTCTTTAGAGGAGAAAAGTAAGAGATTATATTCACTGTGAAAACAATAAAATTCTCCAAAACTCTTTACACTTATATAAAAATTATGGTTATACCCATATATACACACATATTACATTTATAAAAATGCATTAGAAAATGAACACCATAAACAGCAAAAGAATTAAGAGCCCTTCTTTCTTGGTTTTGCCTTAGATTTTCTAATGGAATCATGCATGAATATTTACATGAACTCCCATTTGCCCAGGATTTCTGGAAATGAGACTAATAGCAGCAAAAAATGTTGATGCTCCTAGCTATAGGAATATTTATTGTATGAACATATCTCTTTATTACAACTCTGGATCTCTTATGGAGTGCTGTTATGCAGACAGAAATTCTGGACCTTTCCAATATGCACAGATTACTATTTGGTTGCACAGGTCATGCAAAAAAGAACCAACTTTACAGCATCACACTTATTGCACTGTTCTTCAGTGAGAAGTGTTCATGTTCGTGATTTGAGAGGTCAGATGCTCTTCTCAAGCCAAAATAGGTCATCTAAAATCAACTAATCAAAACATTTGTTTCTTTGAAAATGAGTCAGATGTTCATCTATAGCACTGCAACTATCTAATCCATAGCAGCACTGCAACTATAAAAATGAAGGAAAACTAACTTCCTGTAATCCTAAATGGAGAAGCACAACTTCAAATCTTCCTGAGGCAATATCTCTCCCTGCTCTAGTTATGGATATCTGGGAATCAGGCTTCAAGTGTTATACCATAAACCACATAAGAAAACCTCTGTCTCTCGACCTGACCAGGTACTCCAGAACCCAAGCGTTCAGCAACAGCTTTCATTTTTCTGGTTTCTTCTCACTTCTACTCATTAGTGAAGTGCATAGCTCAGTGGAGGTATTATGTGATGGTACCCTGAGGATAAACCTGAGAAAGATCCAAGTTTGAATACGTTAATTTTGGCACAGAAAAGGCATAGCATTCAACTCAATACACCTGAGAGCAAAATTATTGAGCTGCATAGTATTTTAAATGAGAAATCAAAAAGATTTCTTGTCTCCTAGAAGAGATAGCAATTGGCAAGATTCCTTTTTCATCTTAAGTATACTGTCAGTTTTATCACCCTTATGAATTGAGCTGCAAGTCTTAAAACATTAAAAGTTTTCTTAGTCGTGTAGGAAAGAATTTTTTACTTTGATGACTAATTTAAATACTGATCAGTAGGATAAGGATGTTTTTTAACCTAAGACTTTCCAGGAATTCTTTCAGAGATGTTTTATGCATGCATATATATATATATATATATATATATATATATATATATATATATATATAAAATCTCTTCTCTATTGTCATCTATTATATATAATCTATCTATTATCTATTATCTATTATATATATAGACATATTTAATATATGTGTGTGTTTGTGATTCTGTGCTTGTGCCTGCACAGAAGTGTTTCAGAGTTCAGAAAAAAAATAATTCCATAGATCTACTTCTTTATTCCAATCAGGAACAACATGCAGTAAAAGAATTTAAAGGTTCATTGCAATTAACAGGACATGCAGGTGCACCTTATAATTTACTTTAACATCTCTTCTTGACCTGCTAGAATGTCACTTCTATTATAAATAACACCCTGCAAGACAAGTGTCATATTATGCAAGACACTAAAACAAAGTGCTCTGTGTTAGCTGAACCAGTTAATCGAATTAAAAGTTTTAACTCAATGACTGATTACACCTTTTGAACAAACTGATTTCTATCCCCATAATTACCTTTGGAACAACACACACATGTAATTTCTAAGTGTTTAAATTCACGGTGACAATGAAAAATTAACGTTAAGTTGTCACTGAGGGAGTATGGGCTTTCAAATCCAAGCAAGGAGTAAGGAACATGAGACACCAATCAACCCAGACAGGGACAGAGCAAGAAAAAGCAGTTGGGCTATGACTTGCTGGAGAAGCAGGTGATTGAGGAATAAGATATAATTCCAGCAGCTGGCCCTATGGAGCCAAGCAGATCCATCTCCAGCCCAGGCCTTCAAGCTGTTATATACTGCTGCTGTACCCTTAGAAACCAACCTAAGTTCCCAAAAGAGCTTTTAAGATTTTTGAGCTTTAACCTCTGTTGACAAAAGGTTTATTTTATTAACCCTGAAATATAACCCATTTTGACTGATGGAAAATTCTCAAACTATAGCAGAGAAGCACAGAGTTTCATTTGCAACTTTTTGTCTTCTACACAACTTCTATTCTTAGGCACATTACTTTGTATTTTCCATAGTAAAACATAGATTTCTGTTTGTATTTCTAACTTCATAGGGTCCCTTCATAAACTACTCTGAATGCACATCTTTTTATAGGAATCTTATATACATTATACTTTCGTAAGCAAATGTATCAATGTTCAGTTTTTAATACTAAGTAGTAAATGAATTATTTTTCCTAATTGCATTTTGTATATATGATAATTGATAGATTAGGGATTAGTTTTCCTACCATTATTAAACTGAATCAATAACAAATTCTTATGGTAGTCCACTAAATACCAGGAAAGATTTTTTTTTTTTCAAGCTATCATTAATCATTAGTTGTATTTGTTAACTACTACATAAACATTCATGGACTATATCAGTAAGCTTGTATTTTCATGTGCAGTGTCAAGAAACAACATAAAATACCAATTGCAGCTCAAGTATTTTCTCCACAGTCAACAATGTGATAGCAATACCACAGCAACCTGTAAACAGTTAGTGAAATACATCAGATGTTTAGGGTTTGTAACTGCACACAAGTGATGTCAGATTTATTTGGGAGGTGTCAGCTAGAGAAATAAAATATACAGTCATAGTAGTAAGACAGATCTGCACTTGTGATTCATGTTCCCATCTGTAAGTCAAATAATATCTTGGTGCCTTTCACTTTTTAACATTCAGATGTCAATTCTGTATTTATTGTGCTTCTAAAATAAGGACTTAATGTGTCTAGTAGCTCCTACTGATAATATGAGGCCACCAAAATTGTAACAAAAATTTAGAGACAATAATTACAAAAAGAAATTTCATTTCCATTCTTTCTCTAAATAAATACAAATTTATGCCAGTAATTCTTTTCTAGTGATTCATTTTAAGAAATCTTAAGTTTCAAAAAAAAAGAAAATTCAGAAAAATTCAATATGTAGCTAATTATGTGCTGTCAAAAAATATATTTATTGAAATAACTGTCATAAAATCTCTTCGTCCTAAACCAGTTTTTAAACTGTAACTAGAAGATAATCACAGCCTTCAATATGCTGAGTTTTCAAGTAGAGGAAAACAATCATTTGCAGCTAGTGTGTCATGGAAGAAAAAGAATAGCTAAGTAAAGATATAATATAAAATATTAAAAGTATATTTACTTTATAACAATTAATTTTTACTTAGAATAGAAAGCTTGTATTTTTGTATTCAGGAAAGTACTTGGATGTCTTCTGGTAAACAGCCTTTGTTCTGTCATTCTTTCCATAATTACTTCAAATTCGCTTGGGTAGAGATCTGAACAAGCAGTCTGCAAGTTCAAACTCATTAAAAGTGTAAATGTATTTGCAGCTAAAATAATGAAAAATTCACTTCCATTCAACTGAACCCAATTTTAACAAATGTCAGATCGTGATGAAGAAAAAACCCCAAACTGATTACTTCTGAAACATTGAAGGAATCTATTTCCTGGACATCTGTTTTCAAAAATTACACAAGAAAGTTTTCACAAAAGTGAAAAATAAGAGACCAACCAGCATTACTGTTACAAGTCTTTCCAGAGCCTCATTTATAAGTCATCCCCTTCTCAAGCCCCTATGTGAGATGTTGCTTCTCCTCCTATGCACATTCCCTTGGCTATCCCTGACTGGCCCACCTGTTCCAGAAGGAGCTGCACCAAGCTGCAGCCACAGCCTTGGGGCTTGCTGAGCACTGTGGCCCTGATGGCAAACCAGCACATCCCTAAATCATCCAGAACTCAGATGTCCCAGAAGCATGTCTCAGAGCAGACACAGCCTGCTGTGGCCTGATGTGTCTCAGGGGATGAAAAGGCAGAGCAAGCTTCTGTTGGTGCAGTTTAGAAGATTCAATATTCAAAATGACTGCTGGAGTATGAAGAGGGAGAGACAGACACTTTGTACTTCCCTACTTTTGTCTGGGCTTAGTAGCATCTATTCAAAGGGCCTTTGTGACTTCCTGTGGTCTCCAAAGCCTCCATTTCAGAGTCATGCTGTACTAGAGTACAAACTCCTACTTTTCCAAAAACATGTCTTTTGTAGAAAAATGTTAACAAAAACTCAATTAAATTCCCAATTTGCTAACTACCAGTGTATCAGACCTTCAATCAAGTTCCACTTTATTTAACTGCCTGGTCTGTTTCAAAGTTTTCAGTAAGATAAAATGACTAGATGTACTAAAATTACATTCTCATCTAATTCTTAGCGGGATGGATTAGACTGCAAGATACAGAAACTTTAAACACTGAATTCAAACTTCTACAGCTTTGAAACTCTTAGATAAAGGCAAGTGGAAGATAACATCCTACGCAAACATAACTCAAGCATAACCTCTTGATCTTCAGTACTAAAGGAAGGAGATTCAAAGTCAATTTTAAGTCTGCTTTGCCTGGGATCAGCATTTGACCTTTTAAAACTGAAAACCAGCTCCTTTTTACTGAAGAGCAGTATAAGTTCCTCAAATTGTTTTGAGATTTAGTTTGTTTTCTTGTTTGTTTTTAATTAAGTTGACCTTTTGTAGTCCTAATAATTCTAATGCATTAAAAATGCCGGTCCATCACTGAAATTAATATTAGCATCTAGTGAACCTATGATCAATTTCAGCAATTTATAGAATATCGTGGTTTTGATATGGTTTACAGTTCTTATTATTCAGGTAGTTTATTATTTATTCAAAATTATTTGTGAAGACTGAATTAACATGGTGAAACTTTTTGAATTATATCCTGTTTAAATCTTTCCTTTTCAAGTCAGCTTGAAACTTTGGGGTCATGGTGGTTACAGGAAATATTTTGAATTTACAGACTCTTTATGAATGCAGTGATAAAATTATAAATAAATACTAGACCATTTAGCCAGACAACCTCAGGAAAACTGACAAAGCAATTTTGTAGAATTTGTCCTCTTTTCCCCAAAATAACATCAATGCATCAGAACATGAAAAATGCCCGAGTGTTTCAGAAAAGCCCAAACAGAGAGCCATCATCATTGGGAACAGGAGATGGTGGATAAGGAGAACACAGGAGATGGGCCATTTTCCTTACTCCATTCACCTCATACTCTCTCAGGATCCATGCACACTAGGTTAAGAATTGTATAGGACTGAGCTGTGATATTTTCCTCCATAACCTTCTGTGTCGCATCTCAGACGTTCAGAAACCATAATGTAAATCTTTACATTATGGTTAACCATTTTACATGTTAACCATTTTACCATCTCTTACATTTCCAGCAAGGAATTTTCCCTTGTAGGTATTGAGGAATTAGTTCAATAACATCTTGTTCTACTTACAGTTTACCCATCAGTTCAACTTGGTAAACCTCAGCCATAAGCCTCCTGAGATTTGTCTCCAGACTGAAGATCCCCACATTCTTAGTCTTCCCTCACAGTGCAGCTACTCCAGACTTTGGCTCATTTCATCTGCCTCCCCCCATGAATACTTTCTGTGCACCCTTTATGTCCTTTGACATGCACAGAGCTCTGCACACTGTAACCAAAATGAGTACACCACAGTGTTTGATATCACCAAAACAGCTTTTTTTTGTTTATAATACCCTTACTGATGCAACCTAAAACACTATGCTTTTACTTTTGCTGCCACCCCACCCTGTGCCTGTAAATACTTTCAGCAATAAGGTCAGGATCACTTTCTGGAGTTGTAACAAGCTCAGCATCATTTAAGTATGGGATAGTCTGTTTGTCTGAAATATTCCTTGCCTCACATTTGTCTCTGATTGAGATCATCTGCCACTTGTTGCCCATCTGCTCAGTTTAGGAGTTCCCACTATCAACTCAGCCTTTGACTACCTGAGGCATAATGTCATCAGCATTCTTGGAAATGTCACCATACACCTCGTGTCTCCAACAAATTTCTCACATTCATGCACCTTCTAAAAATATCTGTATCACTTTCTGTTACTCCTGTAATTGCTTCCCTCCTCCCCACAGCCCCCACTGATCTTTGAATTCAGTTTGAAAAATACATCTAGAAGGGACTGCCAATGTGCCACATAAAAGTTCAAAACTTATGTAAAACTGTGCAGGATTATCAAAATCAATTTCTTTCATTTGGGTAAGAAAACAGCAAAACCAGAGCTTACAATATATAAAGTTTCCTTGCCAAATAATGCTTAGCTGCATTACACTTGAATCTGAAATCACTAACAGATTTCATTTCTGGAATCCATTCAATTGCTAATTTCTTGCCACTTTATCTTGAGATCTGCTGAGCAAAAAAATGCAATAGGAAACAAAATTTCAGTCGATCACTACTCTGAGCTACTGAGAGTTAACTTTAAAGCAGAGCATAATGTATTAACTACAAAGAATAAAAACTGAAAGCTATTAAAATTATTATTATAGTCAGTTTTCTTTTCTGGTTTGCAGAAGGTGCTAAATGCTAATATCTATTTTATTTTTCTTTGAAATTATTATATGAAGATGTGTTATACCAGGTCTGCTCTCCCTTCAGTATCACCTTCATTCAATATGGTTATAAAATGTTCCTCCCATTTTCTCATTCTCAAAATTGACTTTAATAACATTATTTCAATTATGAAAATTTAATTTTTAGGAAACATAGACAAAAATAAAAGGACTATTAAAACTTATGTGAGGCACAATATAAGCATTCTGACTTTACAATGCTTTTTTTTTCTATAGTCCATTAAAGCTGTTCTGAAAAAGAGAACTCAAATATGTCAATTGACCCATATTTTTTTTAATTTATATTTTACTCATGTATTTAAATAAATTTGACATATTACCAACATATGCATTGGACAATGCCATAACTATATTAGCTCTTTGGACTGTAAGTAGAGGCCACTTCCTTTAACTTGTTTGCCTCATGCTTTGATCTTAAGGATAAGTTAAAGCATTTTGGGTGACATGGGTTTCAAGTCTTAAAAAGAGAGAATCTGACTGTACACAAAACCAAATTAGGACAAATAATGAAAAACTAAAAGATGTCAAAGCACAAGAGTTATGCAAATCCCATGTCTCCATGGTTATATAAAGACTATGCAGCTGATAAGCCTGTGGTCTTTTCATGGCCAGGTTCATCAATAATTGAGACCTACTTAGAACACACCAATTTTTCCTGTCAACTAGGTTTCTATCCTTTGAAATTCCACTGTAGAAGAGTGAAAAAAAAGAGATAAGAGGAAGAGGAAGAGAGGGAAGGGGAGAGGGGAAAGGGGAAAGGGGAGAGGGGAGAGGGGAAGGGGAAAGGGGAAAGGGGAAAGGGGAAAGGGGAAAGGGGAAAGGGGAAAGGGGAAAGGGGAAAGGGGAAAGGGGAAAGGGGAAAGGGGAAAGGGGAAAGGGGAAAGGGGAAAGGGGAAAGGGGAAAGGGGAAAGGGGAAAGGGGAAAGGGGAAAGGGGAAGGAAAGAACAACATGTGTGGTGGCAGAAGTAAGGATAGCATGTGTTTCCAAGACCTGGGAGCAAAAATCATTCCCTGGCTCTGACACAGCCAAGAAGACTGGGAGGTGAATAGGAGCATCCTGATGCACGAGTCTCACCAAAGTACACCAGGAACACTTCTATCAGGGTAACACAACATTATCAGTATTCCTCCTGGTACAATGCTATTATTCATGCAAAGTTCACTAACTGAGGTCCCTGCAATCATTTTCCTCTAAATTACATAAGCTGTCATTCTAGAGGAAAACAAACCAATCAGTCAACATACCAAACAGAACAAAAGGAGGAATACATGTGCAAGTGTTTATTTAAGAACCTTCATCTAGGGAACATAACTGGATTATTCCCACTTAACAAATCCTAGGCTTCCTTAAAATGTAGAATGTGCCAAGAAATTCCATGTAATATTCTAACACTGCATTGAGCCAAAAGAACATTCAGTTAGACATTTCTATCAATATATGAAGGGATGAACAACGACAATTTTAACCAGAAGAGGAATATATTTTATATCCTCAGACAAAGCTCAACCACAAATCTCTTTCTTCTGTGTTGCCAAAGCAGATTACAGGGCTGTTAAAATGATGTGTTATTGTTTTTTAAGTGTTTGCACTCACATAACAAGTTAATGCTTGGAAACACAGATGAGTTTCCAATGTACAGAAGAACATCTTTTTATATAAAAAATAAAGGCCAGGGACTCCCTTGTGTAACAAATAACAGTACCATCAACACCTGGAAATGTAGCAGAAATAATTATTAAAGCTTCTGATAGCTGTGGATCATTTGTTGCATCTCCTTCTTTTAACACAGAATCACTTAGGTTGGAAAAGACCTTCAGGATCATTGAGTCCAACTGTTAACCCAGTACTCCAAACACCAAACCATGTCCCCAAGTGACACATCTACATGACTTCTAAATACCACTGGGAAACCTTATGGCACCTTCCAGTACCTAAAGGGGAGCTACAGAAAGGCTGAAAAGAGACTTTTCACAGGGGAATGTAGTGATAGGACAAAGGAGAATTGCCTCAAGACAAAAGAGTGTTCAGATTAGATATTAAGAAGAAATTATTTGCTTCTGTGTTGTGAGGCACCAATACAGGTTTGTCCAGAGAGATTGTGGAGTTCAAATCACTGGAAGTTTTCAAAGCCAAGGCTGGATGAGGCTCTGAGAAACCTGATCTAGTAGAGGTTTCCCTGTCTATGCCAGGGGGGTTGGAGCTCAATGAACTTTAAATTCCCTTCCAACCTCAACCATCCTGTGATTCTATGGTGACTCAATGACTTCCCTGGTCAGCCTGTTCCAAGTGAAACTTTAATCATGATTAGGCTCAGTAATAACCTTCCAGGACACTCCCCTTTTGATGCTAGTAAACATTTTCATAGCTTTTTTTGCCCCAGTGGCTCTGAATAGAGTATTTTAAAGCAGAATGGCATATCCAGTTACACTTAGCATGTAGGTTAAGAACATGCTCTTTAATAAAACCTATCTTAACAGGAACTTTTTTTTTACATTGGAAATTGTCTTTTTAAAGGTTTAAAACTATTTTTGTATTATCTGTAATTCAAATACCCTAACTTTTGGTGCCTGCATGAGAAAAACAAATTTATCTAAAAGTGATCATAAATAATATTAAATTGATAAATTTATTTTTTTTATATCCAGCCTATGAAATGTAGATGTAAATGACATTGATTTTTATAGATGAAATAGATTAGGATTATCTTTTTAAGTTAGCCAAGGTATTACTAGTATTACAGAGATGTGCTTTAGTGACAATCAAACAAAAAAATTATAAACCAGTTGTAAATTCTGTATTGTTCTACTTAAAATTGAGCAGTTGTGGATGTTTGTTTAGTTCTTTTAAACATTAGGAGTTAAAAGATAAAAACATGGAGTTTGGAAAGGAGTGGTAGTCACTGACAGGAGTAAGTAGAAATAATTAAACAATTTATATTGTATAAACAATTTCTAGGACGCAAAATTCAATTACTGATAATTCCTTTTATATGTGAAAACTCTAGATCTTGAGAGGCCCTTTGAAATTTCAAGCCAGAATCAAATCTAAAACAACTAAAAATAATTTCACAATATTTTTACCCTCTTTTAACCTACCTCTTTTTTTTCTCTACCAACTGTCTGCAGATCTCCTTCCACCGGTTATTCACACTTTCCAGTTGTTCCTTCAGCACCTTGGCATCTGCCTTTGATGACTGCTCAATAATCTCTTCACCAGCTGCATTCAGTGTTTTGACAAGAGTTTGCTGCTGCCCAATGCCATCCTGAAGCTCCTGCAAAATACCCAACACATTCACATCTTCATGAGGAAGTTAAGGATGAAAAAAATGCTTCATCACATACTGGAAAGATGGAAAGAGGTGAAAGTTTTTGCTCTCCTCTGAACTCCAAATGAAAAATCCAAGATGAGTAGACATAAGGACACCTCATTATTTTGTAGCAAATACCTTTCAGTACATCTCTGAAGCCTTTTATCCCCTCCTGTATTGCTGTCTGCTGGAAAGCATTACAGTAATACTCTGCACATCAATTAATAAGTAACAGTTGTGAACAAATGTACTTCTACACACCCAAAGGTATATATCACATGTAAGAATCTACAAAGCATTGTAAGATTTAAACTACAAAATGTGCAAAATTCCTATTAGCTATAAGATCAAATAAACAATGACAGGAAAACAGACTGTGAAACTTCTGATTCCATTAAAGAACCCCTTTTCCTCCAATTGAGAAGCCAAACATTCATGTGTTTTTTTTGCTTGGTTTTGATTGTTTGGTTTTTGGTATTACTTTGGGAGTTTTTTGGGGAGGAAGTTGGTTTTGTTGTTGCTGTTGTTTTTGAGTTTTGGTTCGGAGTTTGTTGGTTGGTTCAGTTTTTTTGTTTTTGAGTTTGTTTTTTTTTTAAGCAGAACTTGGGGGAATTACAGTTCTAAGAAAAGGTATTGCAGTGTTTCTACTCACACACTGAATTAAAAACTACTGAAAGATAACCAATATGGGCCATTCTTAAGTTTTACTAAATGCACTGGGATACATTTTTCTCCATCTTTTATGATAAAATAAAATATTTTTTCTTGCAGAATTACTGTAGCTACCTTATTTCATGTTTAACAAAACCAGAATTTTGAATCTGTAGCTTAGATTGTAACACTGTATGCCTGTTGAATCAAGTTCCTATCTATAAATAATCAATATTTTCATATTTTTAGTCATCAGTAGAGCATGAGTATTTATTCTTTGAATTTCTCAGAATATATAAACATAAAAGTGTAAAATAATTTTCAACAGTTTACTGCTAAAATAAGCAGGAACTGAAATAACATCAGCAATCTACACTGTGATATTCATACTTATGACAGATTTTCACAACTTCAGGAACTGCATCTGAATCCTTTCTCCGTACAAAGGCTTTCAAGTAAAATGCTGAAGCTAGTTTTTCTGGAGGAAACCAAATACTTCAGTATATCATACTCCAGAACAAAATTATGTGTTTGCTTTCTAAATACATAGCATAAATTGCAGAGTAAATCAGTAAACCTGCATATTAACATTAAATAAAATTTGTCCATGAAACAGCTGAAATTGGCAGGATACAACTTTCCAGGAATGTAAAAGATGAACATAACTATTCCTTATGTTTTTTTAAATAAATATCTTTGGTCATGAGGTTATGATTGAAGTTCACAAACTGAACCACTCTGGAAGTTTACTTGCATTAACATGGACAAACTCAGTTTCCAGCTACTAATTCATTAAATTGCATTGAGTCAGTTGAATGCTCTCTCTCAGCACAAATTTTACGGGGACAGCTTGAACACCAACACCAGCAGAACCTGGGGCACAGGGGTCAATGTCAGCAGATTGCTGCGGTGTTTGCCCACAGCCCTGGGCAAGGGGCTGTACCTGAAGCAGAGGTTTGTACTGTTGAGATTTAGCTTCTTTTTACTGTACATTCTGTTTGGTTTTACCACAATTGTTTTTAGGTTGTCACAGGACACACACACCTCATCCCCAAATTATTCCTTAGATTCCTCTCAGTAAAAACTGCTCTGCTTTTGTGTTGGTTTTTTTTCCAAACTATTTTGAAGCCCCACAATTTCAGAGTAAGAAGTAGCTGTGATGAGCATAACGTGGCAGTAATCTGCATCCTGTTTTATTATATTTTGATAGGATGAGAAATATTTTTCTGCAGGATCCTTACAAGCTATGTGACAGTCCAGTCACGTTGCTAAGCACCCTGCTGCCCCACAGTGTCCCAGCACACATTGCTTTGCCTGTGGAATGTGTAAGGTTTTTAAGGTACCTTTGTAGCAGAAACGGCAAGATTTTCTAAGAGCCAGAATAGACACATAAAAGACTCTTTGAGATAGATCTTCTTTTCTTTCTGAGATGCACATTAATATGATAATACCTAGCCCAACTCTTGACTATTATTTTCAGATACATGATTTCACTGTTAAAAAAAAATAGCCACAAGAGCTAGGTTGTTTGTCTAAACGCAAATATTGTCTACTCTTCCAAATCTGATTTGTTCTTTCCACTACCTATTTCACTTTTGGTACTGCCCAACTGAAAATAAGTACCTAGTTTTTGCACATATCCACTGTATTTCACACACTAGAGCCTTTGCATTTCTCAGCAGGGAGCATTACATGGGTAAATCCTAACAAAGTATAGTTTGAGAAAAAGTATTTAAGATTAAGTGGCTTATTTCCAGCAAGGCACTTGAGACCTTGTGAAGTTAAGACCCATACCACTTACTGAAAAAACAACTCAGAACAGAGTTTCTACTTGTATGAAGAGATCCATTCATTTGGAATGGGAGATCAAAGTGAGAACAGAGATGGGAAGTTCTACTTCTGGAACTCTGGAGGTTTTAGAAACAAAATTTGTCGAAATTACTTGTTATCTATGAATCCACTTCTCTAAATGACAGAAACAACAACCAGTCAGTAAAGTACTACGAAGAGAAATGCTAAGTGAAAGCTCACTCAAGTACTCTGAGCTTATTTCCTGTACTCACAGCATCTTAAATTAGGTTTTCTCTCCCCCAGCATACAAAAACACCAAAGAGCAACTAGTACTTGATTTTCACACTTATTTCAATTGACACAAAGTTAAACAAAGGAATTTTCTCATTTATCCTCTGACATATTATGTAATAGGCTTCACTTACAAAGTAAAAAAGAAAATAGCTAGCTCAATGACAGGGGTGGTCTTAGAACTTGAGATCCCTATTGCTGGAATGGGAACAGGATGTGTAGGAAGGAGATGTGTGAACTTCCACCAGAACACGAGAGGAGCCTTCTGGCCATCTGCATTTCAGATCACCATAAAGAACTCAATCTGAGATAGTTTTTTTTTCAAGTACTCTAAGCATTTAGCACTTTTAACATGATGAAACAGAAACACGTGTGCTGATAAAGTTCTCCTGGATTCCACAGCTCATGTAAAAGATTTTTGTTGGTAATGGATACTGCACAAAGCACAACCTCCCATGAAGACTTTTTTAAAAGGTATTTTTTTATGAAGAGAACAAAATTTCTTTAAGTCTTTTACTCAAAGCCATATTTTCACATGCTCATCCCAGAGTTATTACTACAGAGATGTTTTCACAACTTACATTAGTATCTAAGGTTAACAAATGTACTTAAAAATAATTTATTGTTATAGAAAAGTCCTGGAGCAACATGAAAAAAATACCACAAACAAGCTAATTTCTGTCAGAAAAAAATAATGGTCGCAAAATGATTTAAGGGGAAAAAAATGTGTTGCCTTTCCTTCCTGCAGTGTGAGGTACAGATCCAAAAGCACTTAAAGGTACTATGCACCACTTTAAGAAAACTGTAGTCCTAAATTCAACATTTATGTTCTAATCTTCAGTCATTTACATAAATTTCTCCTCTGCTTTAAATCACATAAAACCATAAGGGTGACATAAGAGTGTCTACTCAGATGCAACAATATAAATCAAAGAACCGTGGAAACATCTGGTGGAAAACTATCCCCAAAACAATTTGCTGGCATTTGGTTACCAGAATGAATTTACCCATTAAGGGTATGTACCTCTGTTCAATATTCTATTAGAAATAAGGAAGGAATTAATTTTCTAGGCAGTTAAACCCCAGTGATTAAATCTGGAGACATATTACTGGCACTTTGTTAGGATTAAAGCAATCAACAAAGAGTACACAATGTTTCCTAACTGTTTTGTGACATACAGCTAGGAAATGTTTCTTGCTTGGTGTGCATTATGTTGGTTATTGTGTTATTATTATTATGAATTATGGAAATTCAGGACAGTTGATGGAGATGGAAAAGTGAAAAATAGTCGTTTGCTATGGAGTTGATAATAATTTAAAGAAAAATGTTTTCTTCTTAACATAAATTATAGGAATTATAGTGGCTTGAATATTAATACCAACTCTGTTCAAGAACAGTATTTGGAAGAGTATTTGAAAGAGGTGACAGTAGGCTCTGGACAGATTCTCCCCATAAAGCAGACCTGGGTTTATGTTCTCTGCATTACTGATTTGGTTATCAGCTGTTCATGAGAAACCAAAAGAAAATTACTGCAGACCTGTTTTCTGAACATACAATAAATCCTGTAAAATTAAAAGGAGATTTCATTCTCACTTTGCAAAAAAATTATAAATAGAATTATTTGTGGCTTAAGCCGCAGTTTATCTAAAGCTTATAAAGCACAGAAACATTTTGCTTGATTTGGTATGCAAATTGCTTTGTTGGAGAGCCTTAGGAAATTATTATTCTATCCTGCTTTCTGTATTACTTCTTTTTTTCTACAGTTTGGTGCTGTGCAGTTAGGAAGACATGAGGGCCAGTATTTCCCTAGATGGATTTTATATTATCCATGACTGATAGTATAGATAAAGAAAGTTGGGTACAATGCTACTCCACAATTGTATATTTTAACAAAATAAATGGAGATATAAAACTTCTTATACTCTGCCAAAAGCTTCTAAATCAGCAAGAGTTCCAGATTTATTTGAAAGCTTTTATCTCTTCAAGACTTTATCCTTTGACTGTGCCTTTTGTCTCTAGAAAGGGAGAAATCTGTCCTTCAGAAGTCATAAAAGTGGAAACTTCATTATTTTACCTACACAATTTCTTTAGTCTATCCTGCTGGCCTTTAAAAAGCAATAGTCTACTATGGCTTAGTAACTTCACATCCCAGGTTGCTACAGTAATTCCAGATTCTTGCTGCTGCTCCCTGTGCTGCTATCAAATATAATTCCAAATTCATCTCCAGTTCACCTCCAGGATGGACTTGATGCTGGCCAAGGCAGAGCCACCACTGGGAGAACCTCTGTGATATGGTTAAGAAGGGGAATGAAATCCTGTGGAATTGAAGTGAGAGGGAGGACTGAGAACATGTGAGAGCCCTGCAGACTCCTGCAGTGCAGGAGGAGGAGCAGGAACTGCTCCAGGTGCCAGAGCTGAGGTTCCCCTGCAGCCCGTGGTGCAGACCATGATGAGGCAGCTGTGTCCCTGCAGCCCTTGGGGAATTCACTCCAGAGCAGGGAGATGCCCAAAAAATTAGGCTGGTGGGGAGTCCATGCTGGAGCAGGCTGGCAGCACGTGCGTCCATGCTGGAGCCATCTGTTCCCAAGCTGCACATTGAGAGAATGTCCCTGTCCTGGGGCAGAGAAAGACTGTGAAAAGTCCTCCCTCTGAGGAGGAAGGACCAGCAGAGACAATATGTGATGCACTAATCAGAGTCCCAATTCCCCATCCACTTGTATCACTGGAGGTGGAGATTTAGAGAGCTCAGGAGTGCAGAAAATCCTAGGAAGTGTGTGGAGGGGTGGACGGAAGGTGTTTCAAGATATAGGTTGGCTTCTCATTGCCCTGCTCTGATTTAATTGGAGATAAATTCCATTATTTCCTCAAACTGGGTCTGTTTTGCCTCTGATGGCAATTGGTGAGTGATTGCTCCCTGTAGTTGACTAATGAGCCTTTCATGGTATTTCCCCCGCTGCCACCTCCTCCATGCACCTGAGGAGCAGCCAGCTAGTAGCCAGCTAGTAGCCAGCCAGGGTCAAGTCACCACAAAAACACTCTGTGGCTTAGAAGCACTGAAAAAATTATATATTATTAGTTCAGCTGAGAGCTGACCTTAACAATTTAATAATCTTAAAAACTATATAGATAAATAGTATTGTCTTCAAATGCTGATGGTTTGCAATCATCAAAAATCTTTGTGGTTTTATAAAGATATACACCAGATTAATAATAATTTTTAAAAAAATCACTTTCTCATTTTTTTCCAGTGACATGTAATTGTAAAAATGAGCCATATTCCTTTACATTCATATTTCTTTTCTCTTTCTAATATGACACAAAATTGTGATGAAAGTCATTCTGGTATTGAATTGTAAAGTGCATGACCAGAGGTCTATTTTGTGTTTCTAGCCAAAATGACACAGTTGCTTTTTATTAGTATATTAATTCAATTTAATTTTAGAACTGATTTAGAAATAATTCAGGGAGAAAAAGACATTTTTTTTTCCTGCAAAAACTCTACTGCTACTGCATGCTAACTATAATGCTTCAGGTTAAACACATAAAATTCAACTCTGAGTCCAAAAACCTACACACTGATTTTGCAGCACACACCACTGAATGCCACTGTAATATATTAATTTCCATAGTGATGTAGCAACAAAATATGAAGACAATACTCAGTCAAACAACTTTTTAATTTACCTCTACGCAGAATACAATATGGCCTAATTTGATACCATGTTTATCAGCAATACTAACGAATTTATCTTAATATCACAACCACATTTTTAGCTAAATAAGCAATTTTAATCCAACTAAATGGGAACTTAGTTCTTAATTTTTTCCGTCACATTTAAAGCAACTTATTTTTCTTTTTTTAAATTAAAAACAGATAGTTACAACACCTTTATGATTTCACAGATTTTCCTGATTCTTACAGAACTATCCTGACCCTTACATAACCCAAGTTATTTCCTATATTCACCTTCTGTGAATCAAAACCTAGAAAATTTCAATTTGCTTTCCTGTGGAATATATACCTGGAAAGTATTATCTCTATTCATTAACTCAGCAGCACTGGAATAAACACATGTGCCTCAGCATCCTGTTTTCTTTACAAACATTATATTTAAGCTGTACATATTCCCTCTTTCGACTGCAGATATCTCCCCCTTCAAGTATTTGAATAATATATATTTTTATAGTTGTATAAAATATATTTGTATCAACCTCTCTGTTGGAATTCTCATCCATATCTTTTACACTTTATTTTAAAGCAGATTAAATGATGATACATACATTTTTTCATTCAGAAATTCCACATGTGTTTGTTCTTCTTCATTGATATTCAACATATTTATTTTTGAAAGATACAAGAAACTTTTCTGGATACTTTTTATGCTGTGAAAACTAAAAAATTACTCACATCCCAGACAAAAATAGAAAAACCTACTATTAACATTATTCTGCCTGTTTGTAAGAAAAGAATGGCAAAAATATTTGGACTAGTAGTCAGTGTACACTGGCTTGGTTGCAATTATAGAAGGTTATAAAGGAATAAATGTATCCTAAAAAAAGTGAAGCCTACAAAAGTGGCTTCCCAGTCATGGAAAATTACTGTGGTGGGCAAGGGGATGAATCAGTTTAGGCTTGCAAGTGCTTCTGTACAGGAGCCTCAAGTGCAAAGCCAATAAAATGGTATTGGCTACCACGGACAGCTCCACTTTACAATTTACCTGTTCTACATCATTGCATTATGGCCCTGCAGTACAGCAACAGGAACAAACCATGGGTATTGGTTCAGTGAGATAAGGGAGACAAAACCAAAATATTTCATGAGATTTCAGCTAGGTTAAAACCAGAACAAAATAAACCAAGCCAGCAGAAACACTCCATTTTCAAGAAGAATAGGAAGAAATCTAATTACAGCAACAAAGTTATTTCCCTGTCCAGTGCTGGAAGGATCACACAGCATAAGATCAGCTGTCCTGAACTTAAGATAGACCCAAGAAAACCTAGAAAATCAATTACCAGAGGATTCTGACAGCCATAATTATTTGTCTACCTGCTGCTTCTCCTCCTCCAATCTCCATTAAGGCAGCATTTGCCTCGAGCCTCTGAGCAAGACCAACCTGTGGGAAAATGTCAGTGGCAAGGGACAGATGACAAATCAACCATCTTTAAGCAGCTACCACATCATCCTCATTCTTCCTCTGTTTGGATCTTGCTGGACCTTCCCCTGCCTTTCATTTCTCCATCAGCTCTAGATTCCTAAGAGCTGCAGCTTTAGCTCTTTTAGTGCTGAGAAGAGGGTTTCTGTCCTAACTGAGTCCTATTCATTTGAGTAGACAGGCTTTACTCCCTCCAACTACCACTGGGGTGTTTCTTGATCTCAGCTATGCTTCATTTTCTTCAGTATCTTAGCCTATGAATCCATCTTGTTCCTTCTTCAGACCATAATTATAGCATTGGGGTCTGATCTTTTATTAATTCAAATGCTTTCCTTAGCATGCCAGTGCTGCTACTCAAGGGATATCTGATTTACATATTCCCATAATTTAATTTCTGATTACTAAATTCATCAGCTTGCTTCAAAGTAGTTCATAGTATAAGCATGGTAAGAGTTTCAGGAACTGATGTTCATTGCATATTCAACATTTTTCTCAGAACAGCACCACAGTTTCAAAATACAAATCAATATGTTTTCTAATAAAGTTCACTTTCAGTGAAAAACATGCACCCCTACATCCTAATATATTAGGAGAAGAGAAACAGACTGTTTTAAAACATCAAGAGTTAGAAATAAAAATAAATTTTTGGAGGCTCTAGGTATTCTCTGCTAGACAACAATTAATTTCAGTTCAGCTCTTCTCACATCTTCAGCCAGAGATTATATTGAAATTGAAATAACTGTATCAAATCTCAGAGAAATATGTGCTGAAAACAGAGGAATTCCAGGCTAAGGATGGGGACCCAGGAAACAAGAAATTCAGGAAATATTACTTCTTTTTCTGAAGATGTCACTATTTCATAGACTTGTTACAAAGAGAACCAAAAATACCTCAAGCCTTGGGTTTTTGTCCTTTACTGAAATAAAAATAGGGGTTATAGGTGGTTTACTGACCCATAGAAATTAAGGAAGAAGAAGTGTGAAGTTATAAGTCTTTTAACATGCTCAGTTTCCCTGAGTGATAGACAGTGAGGGGACTTGGTACTACTCTGAACTAGATTCCAGCAAAATGGCTTTGGGGAAAACATCCCTTATACTTCTACCAAGTAACACTGCACATGTGTCAGGACCCAGGACATCCCTCTGGCTGTCCTGAGCAGCCAAGACCCTGGCCAGGGGTCTCAGAGACCCTGGCACAGAGCCCAAAATGCCTGTGGTTCTGATTATGACCCATGGAGCAAGTTACCAACCTTAGATGAAGATCTGCAAGCCATGACAAATTAAGTAGAATGATAATGAATTTATCACAAGGTGAAAAAGTAGATTTTGGGGTTTTTAGAATGGGGGTTCAGGGGGCAAGATGAGGGATCTGGGTGTATCCTGCATGTCTCCTTCTTCTTCTTGGCCTCCATCTTCTGCTGTGATGGTGGCACTTTTAGATTGGTTTAGAGTAGAAGCTCACTGTCTAACATAGTTGATAGGTATTGGGAAGTAATTGTAAACATTGTATATGTAGTTTTTAGTATAAAGAGATAACACCACCCAGGGGCAGGCAGAGTGCCTCAGACTGTCTTGCTGAGTGGATCTCAGCAGGACAGGAGAAAGAATTTTATACATAAGGAACAATAAACAACCTTGAGACGGAGGAATGAAGAGCCCTGACTCCTTCTTTGAGCGCCAGGCTGGGAAAAGAGACTTTAGAACTTTTCTCAGGGTCACTCTGACAAGCTAGAGACCCCAACACACACTGAAGAGTCATACTTAAGTAAAAATCACAATCCTTTTTGCTTTCTACAGATAATGTATAGTGTCTGCAAACTTCCAAGTTTTTAAAAATAGAGTGGTGATTGTCCTGCTCTACACTGGTTTAGCCCTCACCCTGGGGGCAGTTTTGGGTACCATAATATATAAAAGAGACATTAAACTATTAGAGAACATCCAAAGGAAGGCAGTGAGGATGATGAAGGGTCTGGAGGGGAAGCTGTGTGAGGAGGAGCTAAGGTGCCTTGGTCTGTTCAGCCTGGAGGAGACTGAGGGGAGACCTCACTGCAGTTACAGCTTCCTTGTGAGGAGAAGAGGAGGGGCAGGCACTGATCTCTGCTCTGTGCTGACAGTGACAGGACCTGAGGGAATGGCCTGAAGTTGTGTCAGGAGAGGTGTAAGCTGGATATTAGAAAAAGGTTCTTCACTCAGACAGTGGCTGGGCACTAGCACAGGCTCCCCAGGGCAGTGGTCACAGCACCAAGCCTGACAGAGCTCAAGAAACATTCAGAAAACCTTCCCAAGCACAGGATGTGATTCTTGGGGCTGTCCTGTGCAGGGCCAAGAGTGGGACTCCCTTCTACTTCCAACTAAGGATGTTCTATGATTTTATAACTTCAGTATTTAGTTGTAGACAATATGTAATTAAGTACAGCTTCCCATGTTTAGAGAAGACAAAACAGAATTAACCTACTGCCAGTTACAGCTCACTATCATGACATTCAGTCACTATCCATATGATCAACTGAGAATGAGAAATATCTACCAATGCTATATTAATGCTAAGTTATATTAACTCTGGTATTTTAATAAAGCATGAATGCAGTTTGTAAAAGTGTTATAATAATAGAAAGAAAACTTCATCACTCCATTCTATTTTTATTTTTTTTTGGCAAGGTGCTACACATAGGAAAACCAATATGCTTTACAAAACCAGTAGTTCCATGTGGCAGCAGCTCTCTGGCCACAGAGAGAAAGGCTGTGAGAAGATCAGAGAAAAGAATGAGAAACAATTCTTATCTTTACTTGCTGCACCTGTTGTTGTGAACATGTGGAATGTGTTATGGAGATTTGTTCACCAAAGGGTGGTTTCTTAATTAGCCAATGGTGATGGTGTTTGGATTGGAGGACCAATTAAGCCCAGGTATATTGTAACTGTCTAGAAAACCAAGGGGTTTCTTAATAGTGATATATATATAATAAAGAGACTGATCAGCCTTCTGTGGATCATGAAGACATTGCTAATTATTACCCAGTTCAGGGACACCCTGCTGTGACAGTTCTGTTTAGGGAATTTTGTGGAGTTCCCTTGTTTTTATTCACAAATCTCTACATTTACATTAAACATTGAATTTCTATGATGGGACATAGTTTCAATCAGCATTAAATTTTGCTTTGAATGTTCACCTGATTTCTAATAATTCATGTTTAAATGACCATATCATCTTAGGTAACTTGAAATATTGTGTTCTATAATAAAATTACAAAAGAATGGAACATCCCAAGAAAAAACTGGCATGGATAAAAACTTTTAATTAAACCCCTAAAAAATTCCAAGTAAAAAGTAAGTTTTGCTACAAAAAAGAGTCTTCTAGTGCACCTCAGTCCTCCTAAAAAAGTTTAGAAATGTCCAGTCCACATATATAATTGATTTTGTCTGCTTATATATCTGTCTGTATCTATACTAAAAATATTACAATAAGAATAAACAGATGCAAACGTCACCAGAATTGATATCATACTAGATATCTACTCAATATTTAAACAGAATTAATGAAGTTATTTCCTGTATTGTAGCATCCCTCACAGCAGGAAAAATGGTTTTTTATGGTCTATTTTACCATATAGAAAAATTTATTGTGGTTCAGAATAAATATATTGATTTTTTGCTGAAGATAAAACATTGACGGAGTTTTTCAGTCAACCACTAAACTTCCATCTAAGAAGTTAGAGAAAGCTAGATACTACCAATCATTTAATAAATCAGTAGGAAATAGGAGAAACAACATAAATCAGGTGGTTTTTGCATACCTTCATTTTGTCCCTTAAAATGCTAATATCTCTAACTGTATATAGAGTATTTCGCAAATATTTTGGTCAGAATGAAGTGTTTACAGTTTTCTGCATAATTCTGACCAAGATATTTCTTTAACTGTACATAATTTTGTTTCATGGTAATTTTAACACTCAAAAAAGTATTTTTCTTCAATTCACTGTGATACTGCACACCTAATGCAATTTATAGATTGCATAGGTTATGCAGCAGTCTGGCCATGAAGTTCTAACATTAATATAAAAGAGGAAAATATCTGTTTGGCTATAAAATCCCCTTCACTATTCTGTTTTTCTGTAGAATCACTGGAGGCCACAGGATCGAGTATGCATGCCTCAGAGGATTCACCCTGATAAACAACTTTTCTGGGCGTGGGGAGGAAAATCAAATATGGGATTCAGTTTGAATCACAGACACTGAAATCCCATAAGCTCCACTTACACAGGAAAACAGGCTGAAAAGTCCTTCCAAGTCCTCCCAGTCCAGCAGTCCCAGAAAAAAGACAGGGAGTGGAGGGCTTACAGCACAACTCTGACCCTTGCTCTGTGCCCAGGGAACTCAGAGGCACTTTATGCAAAAGGGTTAAATTATTGGAGCCACAGAGAAAAACGGGTTCATCTAAGGTTCACAGCCTCTTCTTTGTGGCTTCTCGGCTCTCAACCTTCCAGGAGAGGCAAGGAAGAATTTTTTTTTTCAGTAATCACCTAATTTGAGTCTGTCTGGAGTTATAGTCTCAAAATAAAACATTTTTATGAAGCTACCATCTGAAAATGCTTACACCATCATAGTTATTAAATCTGTGTTTCTCATATACATGTCCTTGAGCAAAATTAAAGTGCTTTCTTATAACTAATTGCTATATCAGAAAGGAGCAAATAATATCAAAGGGATGTAAATGCTATTTCTTTGCATAAAGACAGATAGGAAGCCAGGATAAATAACAGTCCATAAAGTAGTCATGCATTTATACAAATTAATGAACGTATTAAAATGCAGCATCCCAGACAGATGACCAGACCAGAAAAAAAAAAGGAAACAAAGAGTATAATTATAAGCAAACTAAAACTGTTGTAATTGCAAAAATCCTAAACCAAGATTTTCTTTGTTGTTATTGTTGTACTTTGGAATATCTTAAGCACATACTTGTTTCTATGAAAGCCAGTCTTGAAGAATCTCAGGTGTTTCATTTGCATGATAGATATACTCTAAGTCTTGATAACTTCCCAATTAAGGACACTTGTGATTGTCAAACTCCACTTTCCTTATATATTTCTTATCAACAAAATATCAGCCCTCAGACAGGAAGAAAGCTGCAGTGAGGTTCTGCACAATTTCTTTTATGTGAAACTGGACATTCACCAGACAGAATATAAAGCAGAATATGATTTAGTCACACCTTTCAGATGAATGAGATCCCCTCTTTCCCTTATTCTAGGCTCAATGTTTTTCTGAAGGGTATAGAAGTAAAGGATTATGTGAAGTAAAGGCATGACAAAACCAAAAATTTTTTGGACTTTGTTTTTGGCTTTTGTTCTTTTGTGAAGATTTTTTGTTTGCTTGGAGGGTTTTTTGTTTGTTTGTTTGAAATATCCTAGTTCCCAATACTAGTCAGAAATAATGCATTAGTCCTTAGAAAATCTGCAAAGACTGAAGTTACATAATTCATTCTTTCAGTGGTGAATCAAGACTATTTGTATGGGTAAATAACCACACAGGACTGATGGCAGGAGGATACTTCCCAGAAGTGTTGTCAGGGATAACATGCATAGCACAATGAGATTTTAAATGAGAACACAGCTTTTGTAAATAATGTACACTCTTCAAGACACCCTAGAGACACAAGTCAACACAATTCCTTCAGACAGAGTTCGTATTTAAAATACTATTTTTCCTCAGTGTTCCCAATTTCCATTAGAAACTTATATCAGACAAAAAGAAAGGGTTTCAAGTGAAGTGTTTTGAACCCTAAGAGGAAGGCATAAGAAACAGATCTATAAATCTAAAACAGAAAGCTATCCCAAACCAAGAACAGTGTTGCTGACTTCTCTTATTTGAAATGATGGTAAATCACTTATACAATTTTTTAAGAGCTAAAGGGAACTTTTGCTCACAGAAATGCACATTCTGTTGTAACTTCTCCACTTACAGGTCCCAGAAAGGGAGGGTGAAAAAATACTCTGCTCAACCTCTCCTTGAATCACTGTAAATTGTAGTGAAATTCAGAGTTAAGTCTAACCAAAATGGATGAGCTGTTTTTTCTGTTTAAATAACTGTCAGGTTTTGAAACATTTGGATAATTCTGAATCAGTAAGAGCTTATTTGCTAGTGGAAGAAGATGAGCTATCTTTACTTTAGCTGAAAATGGAGAACATACATTAAATTATAAAACTGTACCCCTATCTCTTCAGTCTTCAAATATTATCCTCTCTTTTACACCTCATTTCACTGTCATACCTTTATTTTGTCTGTCAGGCAGCATAGAACACTCTTGCCAAGGGAAGTGAGAACAATATAGTCACAAGACTTAAAAGAATTTTACTATGGTCAAACCCCTTCCACTTTCTTGATCCTTATCCTTGCAAAGATTTGAGATATCTCTTTTTGTCAGGACTTCAGCTAAGCTAAAAATAGCATGTAAATAAATCAGGCTTTAAAGACAAACCGTTATTTCCATTGATCTCAGAGAAAATTCTAGAAATAGCAGGGAACAAAATAAATTGGGATGCAGGCGAAAAGCAAGCGTCTTTCACACTCGTGACTCATTTTGCTCACACGTTCTCTGTCCTGTTTGGCTCTCTGGGAAAGATGGTTAGAGTATTTGTGCTGCTCCCTCATTTGCATTACTAGTTTGTACCAAATGTGTCAATGTGCTGCAAAGAATAGTATACAGTCCTGGAATTCAAACCACATTTTGCAGAAATTAACCAGTGATAATCCAGAAGAACATGCACTATCTTTAAAACAAAACAAAAAAACCTTAACACAGCAGGCAACAGAATTGCCTTAAAGTCACTGCTATGGTATTTCTTCACTGAAGAGCTAGGAAAAGCTTTACAGGTGTTTGTTCATGCATATTTAAGAAAACAGAATAGCAATCTTAGGATCTTTTCCTCTGCTTGTTTTTAATTTCTCTGACCTGTTTTCAAAAGGTCTTTTCCAACATTAACTATATTTTCAAATTTCCCTACTAATAAAAACAACTTAAAAGTACATTTATATGAGCTTAATAAAAATACTGCTCATGCATGCAGAACATTAAGTAGTTTATACTGTGTAACAAAAACTTTATATCATAACAGTGTGTTTGTATTTAGATACAGAAGAAGGGTAAAGTGTTACCATTATTTATATTTTTTTCCTGATGTTTTAAAATGTATGTTCCTCTGAAATCAAGGCATCTCAGAATTGTCTTCTTGAACTGAAGTAATTAAAACTGTAAAAGATTCTGTATTACTGGCATTTTCTGGTTACCTTTATCTCAAATATAACCTCTGAAATTTGATATAAAAATATCCCTTGTCCTATTAATCAACTGTTTTGACACATATTGTTAGCCACATTTCTTAAGAAAAAACAATGTACATAATTTTTAAACCTTTATTTTTTATCCTGGGGATCTTTTTTATCATTCTGTGGAATTGTTTTTTCTTTATGACTAGGGTGCCTCTGAGCCATTCCCATTCATTTTCCTAGTCCTCACAAGATAGCCACCATAAAGCTATTTTCTGAAAAGCAGCCTAGATTTTAAGTATAAAAAATAATTTCAACAAACAGCATTGGCTAGCATTAGTTTTCCTAAAAGCATGGTGCCTTAGTAGGCACATGCAAATATGCTCACAGGTGTCCTTGATTGCACTAACATTTTCAGTAAAAAAACAGCCCCAAAGACTACCATATATAATAGAAATGTTTCAAAAATAAGGACTAAGATTTGGGGTGTAGTGTATTACCCCAATATTCTGTGCCACAATAGTTCTGACTGAGCAGCAGTTATAAAATCGGTCACAGCACAGTATAGACACAGACAGCCTAGCTGCAAGTGGACTTTTTTATGTTAAGACTCTGTAAGAATTTTTTCTGGTTTTAGATAAAAAAGGAAGAAAGAAAAATTAAAATGTTTTCCCATACCTGTGCTATCCCTGCCTTCTAAGATGAGCACATCTGGAAAATTTTCAGCCCAGTTTTTATTTTTATGTGCTTATGCAGGAGAGATACATCATATTTCCTCATTAAAAATAAAGTGTTTACAGGAGGTTTTGGAGTAAAAATTCACCCAATTAATCATAATTTCAAAAAATCTTGACAGTATTGCAAATCTGATGCATTGTAAGTCTCACATCTAATGGGCAAATGAGGTTTCAATAAGAACAGAAGCCTTGGGTTTTTGTTGTAAAGGGAGCTGTAGCTGGAAGGCTGCATGATTAATGTAGTATCATGGACTTTGCATAAAAACAAGATATATTACTGGTTGGGGATCAAGCTAACTTTTAAGAGAGGCTTCTTAAGGAAATTTGACTGTCAAGATAAAATGGGATAATTGTTTTAAATTTCAATTTGTCTGTAATGTGGTTTTGGGAAGAGATACTACATAATTCTGATGCATCCAAATTCAATTCTTTGTCACATTCAGGCTTTACCTGAATACATAAACATTCACCAGTTCCTACAAAAAGAACACCCCAAATCTTTAATCATTGCAAAAAACACAGTACCTTGACTTTGTATCTTAAAGTTAAATTGAGTGACATTATAAAAATTAAATTACCTCTTCCTCATCTCCATAATATCCTTTAAAATGCCTTGCCTAGGCTGGAGTATATGTTCAATTTCTTTATCTTTCTTGATGACCCCTCATGCCTGCAAGTCAGCTCATTTTTCTCTGGTGGAGACTGCACCCTACCAGTGCACGCTCTAAAATTTCCATTAAAATCTAGGGCATCATCACTCATTCTTATCTGCAGCAGGCTGTGAGAGCAGCAACTGCAGGAGAACTCGTCTCAAAGGACAACACACTTATACACATCCCCATCCAGAAGGGAAGAGAATTCTACCTGCATAATGCCTTATCACATCCTGTACACTGGGAATCTTAAAATCACCAGGAGTGGTGTAGAATGTTGTTATAAATTCTCATGCAACGGCAAGTCTTACTTAAACAGCAATTTACCAGTAGGCAATTAGCTTCTCAGAGAACATTTTTATTACATTCACGTCACAATGAAACGATCTGTCTCATCAGCTACTGAATATTTGCTGGTTAAAGCATTATTATTCTAAATTAGCATATAACAAGTACCTGAGGGTATTTAAACTTGTCTATGTGTTTAACCTTCTGGTTTCTAAATCCCTCTTCTTCAAGCAGATTCTTAAACAGTTCTCATACCCAAAGCACATGAACACCTTTCCAAAGTGTTTTGATAGCTGTGCTCATTCCTCTATCTGTACCTTTTCTACTTTGCAGGGAGAACTCATATATATAATTTTTTATGCCTGTATGAGCACACATTCTGTGTACTGCACATGAACCACAATCTAGCCATGCTATTTTGTGGATCACAGGCCTCACATAACTCTCATCTTCTCTCTTCACTCTACAGCATGATGACTTTTCTTGTATCCCAAGCCCAAATCATTACATGCCTTGAAGTCAGAGATCAATAATTTGATTTTGCATTCCATGGATATCCTGTGTGCACTTGTGTACAGAATGGGAGGTGGGCTGCAGTGCTCCTTGTAGCCCTGGTTGAACTGGCTATCACCCCTGTTGGCTATCACCTCTGGGCTCAGCAGACAACTTTGACCCTGCCAGACAAAAGAAGAATACAGACCCTCTAACTACAGCCAGGTTAGGATCAGATAGCTGTGCAGCAAAACGCAGCTGAGAGGATTTGCCACTGGCAGCTACTGTCACCAAAGAGCTCAGCATCGATGGAAACCTGACCACATTGCTGGCTGGACTAATCTGCTCTGGTCATTGGGATTTTTTCAAGTGTTTGTTGCCACAACCTCTTCCAGTATCTACAGCATTCTGTCCTGTAGATACTGGACAGATTAATTTTTCTGATGTTCCACACAAGCAGCTTGAACTTTTTTTTGTACTCATAGGCTTTTGTCCCAGGATGGGACAAACACACCAATGTTCTTGTTGCTGTATGACACAAAATATACTCCAGCTAGGTGCCTGTTTCTTGCAGTGGATGAATGTATGCATTGACCAAATAATCCATGAATGACTCCTTATTTAAATAATTCTGCAGAGAAAGTTTATCTTTTTTTGGTTTTTTGGTATCCTTTGGTCAGAAATACCTGCAACAGCATTTAGCAAAAGAAGTAATAAGTCATGGTCAGTTCTGTTATGCCCTCAGAAAGACAGATGGACAGAAGAGCTGATGTCTGTCCTTCATGTACTAATTTCAAAATACAGCTAATACTGATTAGAGTCGATGTCTGTCCTGAATCTAGACATACTACATTTGTAAATGGCCAGACAATCTTAACAGCAGGCTTGTGTTAATTTGGACACTTCACAATGGATTATAGGTGGACATAAGCAAAGCAGTGTTATAAGTGATGAATAAATCATGAATTGCAAACCAAGCTTTCATTGACTTGCATAAAAAATACATCACAGAGAACGAGATATTCTCACAGTAAGGCTTAACAGTGCTTTTAAAGAGAAGAACTGTCACTGAGCTTAGAATCTTCAGTGATTCCAGGACAACACTATAACGTCCTGATGCAGGTAAGGAAAGAATTAAGTTCTCTAATGACTGAAACACAGCATAGACGGAATCCAGGCAAAATGAATCCAGTTTTAACAGTATTGTGCCTGCAGCTTGGCTTTCTCCTTTGGGCAACAGGAGAAAACTGGTGGTGATGCTCTCACCAATTTTCATCAGGCTTCCCACACCATGCCATTTTCCCTACTGGTACCACAATACAGATGCCTTATGAAGCATGTATGAGCCAGCCATTATCCATATGGCAACAAGATAATAATTGGCTAAATATTTTAGTATACAGGTTACAGGTGAAGTAAAGAGATTTACAAAATGAAATGTACAACAGCAGGTTTACATGGTTTCAACTGCAATCAACAGATCAGTCTTGTAAATATCAAACATCTTGGAGCTGATTTCAAAAGTTACCACTGAGAAAGATGAAAAGTGCACTGATTTTTATTTTGAGAAACTAATCCCATTAGTAAAATTTCAGCCCCATTCCCTGCTCTTTCAGCATGGGAGGAAGATGACATGTATTCAGAAGAAAATGATTGGGGTTTAAAAAGCCTAGAAATACTTGGCTGCAGAAATTTAGTGAGTACATATACCATCATGTAACCAAAAGAGGCATAAAGAAATAAATAATCCTTAAATGGCATCCAGAAGATATTTGTCTTTTGATTTATTCAGATATTGTAGGCTGATACAGTACTAGTTTTAGTCAGTATAATTATACCCAAGAACAACAGATTCACTGCATAAAAATGTCCTGTCCCAAAATAGTTTCATATGATTTTTACACCACATTTTTGTATGCCTTATTTAGCCATAATTCTACATCTGAATCCTACAGCTGGACAATCAAGTAACATTAACAAAACATATATTTTTAGGACTACAATACAAGTAATTTACAAAACTGACATATCCATTCATCTTTTTCAGAACTACGATAAACATCCAGTTGACTACCTTGGAAATGCTATGAGAGCAGGAGAGGGCTGTACTATTTTGAACCTCTGGATGAATACAACAGTAAGAAGAAAGAAAGAGAATTAACTCAATTGCTGTTGCTAAGAAAACTTATGCCTTTATGATAGTTAGATTTAAACAGCCAGGAGTATTAACAAGCCTAATGAAATAGCACTTTAATGCTTAAAAATCAAATAGACCCTCTAAATTCACAGAAATTATCAATGCAATTATTCACATTAATATCAATAACTGTTCTTGTTTCACTGTGTGTCTCCTCACTGGAATTTGTTTGTAGCTTATTTTAGTTACATGGGACTTGAAAAAGGTTTTTCAGTATCTGCTGAGAAGCAGGCATGATTATCATGTATGCAGATTAATTTTATGCAAATACTAAAATATTATCATTATTTAGCTAGTTAGAAAGGTGTACATTTTGAAATAGCACAAGTTACATTGTCTATATTAAACTTTATAGATTTAATGCATCATGTGGCAGCAGGACCCCTGAATTGAGGAAAGAAGTGGCTGAATTTGATTTAAAATCTCAGTAGGCAGAGTTTTGTACTTGATACAGATTTAAATATTTTTTAGATTGGAGACAACTCTCTTTTGCACCCATAGACTCATCATGATGTTGCTACTACCTATTCCAGTTATTACCCAGAATTAATTGGATTGGAATCATTTTAACAATTACACATGGCATTTCTAATCCCTGGTGAAATCTAAATGTTAATTAATTAAAAAGAAATTAAGTAGTCCTCTCAAATTTTCAAACTTTTACAAAGTACTGTGTGAACCGAAGTAATTCACTTCAGGTAACTACTCTTCCATTCTTGCCCCATCTATATAACACTAAAGCATTTTTAGGACCCTTTGGTGATGAATCAAGAATAGTTTACAAAAATACATGCTAGAATGTGACCTTGTTTTTTAATTAGGCCCAGAAAAAACAGGTCTTTTTGTTCTCAAAAGGCTGTGCACCTTAACCTAAACTGCCTTACAAACGACTCTGCTTTTAAACACAAAATATCTTCCCTGGGACAGCAGCAAAGGGAGTCCACCAGTGAAGAGTCTGACTGGCAAGAGGCCACTGGTGAGCAGCAGCTGCCCCAGCAGGCAGCCAGTGTGATGTGCCCTGCTTGGGACATCTGAGACCCACCCAGCCCTAGGAGGGATGCAGAGCCCAGGAGCAAATCTTTGCAAAACTTCTCTTCCTCTGTGGCTCTTCCCTGGTGCTCAGTGAGAGGAAGCAGTGTTTGGGAGCTCAGTGAGACAAGCAAAAGCCCTGTGCTGGTAAGCTCAGCTGAAGCACCTCTGCCAGAATGGTTTGGCACTAGGTAAGCAGAACCTTGGGGCAGTGAAGTCCATGGCAGCACTGCCAAACTCTCCATTCATTTCTCAATAGCACCATAAACATCTCTCCACCAGAAGATGGTATTTTCTCTTCCACTGTAACAATCAGATACAGAAATGCTTAAGGTTTAATTTACAAATCATAAGAACCTTATGTAAGATTTTGAAAGTTTCAAGAATGTGGTCTGCAGGAGCTTTTGCTTCACTTAAGGATTACCAATTCTTTGTGTCCATTTCAGATATTACCCTGGTTTAGGAAGAAATCTGACATGTCTAAAGTACGTTTAAACACCAGATTTGAACTTTATTCTCAAATAACTGTCAGTGTACTTTTAAGATGTAAATTTAGAAAAAAATAACACAATACAAATTGTGTGACTTGGCACTTTGAAGCTATCACACAAAATTCATTTGGAAATAGATTTTGAAGCTGATTTAATTAAATCCAAGGGCCAGAGTAACTACAGTGAAAGTCCAAAATAACTATAACATGTTTGAAAATAAAATTAGGTGATTAGTCTACATTTTTCCTTATTTTTTCCCTCTAAATTTGAGGCTAGTTCCATAAGTCATAGTTTTGTAGACGAGCATTAAAAATTTTTTCCCTCTATTTCATTGAAAGCAACAGATGAAAAAAAACTTTACCTTTGTAAAGAGAGACTTTTGCAGACACTGAACTCCATGAAGAATTCAATCCCTCCATTTAACTTCTTAAAGAATGCTCATATTTAAGATATTTATTAGAAATAAAGACCCTAAATTAAACTGAAATAAACCACCAAACTGTCTTTTAGGAAAGTTTGAACTGGAACTGCTATGGCTTTGAGCAAAGAAAAAATAATTAGTGTTTCCTAAAGTTACACTAATGTCAAGACTTGAGTAATATACTTTATTAGTAAAGAACAGCATCTGGAAAAGCTAAGTCCATATTAAAGATTTGGGAATGGTTGGATGATTAAAATACTAGCAAATATTGAAGAAAGTATTTCTTTCTCCCTTATTCATTATTGATTGAGTTTGTTTCCTCTAATTTTCTTCATTTGGTCCCCTGCTAGAACTCATTTAAGAGGGAAATGTTTTGGTACTTTTTGGAAGAAATGGAGACGGTGGAAAAGAATAAACTAGCCCTCAGGGAAGGACAATGGAGAAAGTGAGCTTCATTCAGCTGCTTTAATGTCTGCATTAACAGACAATAAAAAGACCTTTTAAAAAAATGCAGTGAATTTAGATCTTAGTGGATGGAATTACAATGAACTTAATGGTTCTCCACCTGAACACCAGAGCTAATCTTTCTCCTTAAAATGAGAATCCATCCCTGCTTTTCTTATCACTGTTTCCACAAACACATTAGTTCAGACTGTAAAATATATCTTTCCAAAGTAATCACCATGACACACAACAGTGTATATCTGTGTGTCTGTGTCAATTTTAATAGTTTATTCCCTTTTTATTTTTTACATGATCTTGTCTATGGGTATTCAGTTGTTTAATCTTAAATCCCCATTTCAATTTTAATTGTAAGGCATTGTACACAATTTGGTCTGTTGTTTTTTTTTAAAGCCAGTGCAATGGAATCTTGAATGCTTACAGAATGAATAGAGGCACATGCAGGTGATGCTACAGCAGACAGTGCCTATAGCAAGGATTTGAAATATTTCTATGCCTGCACCCTGAGCTGTGTCAGACAGAACAGTGCCAGCAGGTGCAGGGAGGTGATCTTCTCTCTGACCAGTCTTGTTGAGACCCAAATGAGAAGCTGGGTATTTGTCTTAAGCCTTTTGTACTTTTCTCTCTATTTGGCATCCTCTGAATATTTCTAGTAAGTATGGGCTAAAACTACTTAGGAATAACACCATGCTATTTGTTATTAAGAAATTTATTTTTACTGGGTGAAAAGAACTGTTTAATTTCCCATGGCCCAAAGAGTTGTCCTTTCTTTGTCATGTGTTTAGAGGTCATCTGTGACCTTATCAAGTTTTTCTTTTCTTCTCCAAATATACCTTGACTAAAACCAGTAAAATTCACCAATTAAGGCAGATTTTCCTTTTTATAAAACATAACATGATAAAACAGCAGGGAAGTCCATGCCTTAAATCATTCCTGCACAAAAGAATTAAAGCCAAGGTCTATTATCAAGTGTAGGTACCTAACAGCATTCAAAATCAGAGAAAGAGGAACAAAGCAAACTGCCAGACCTACTGTGTACAGACCTATTACCTTCACTGAACACTGTGTTAGGCAGTTGCTGAGAGTTTACATTGGTGATCTGACTTTAGAAATAAATGGCTCCATTTCAGTGGTTACCCTGAATCCTTGATTCAGGACATCCATTAGATGAAGTTTCAGAAAACAAGTCTACTGAAATGAAAGTGTGGATTCCTGGATTCAGAGCTGGAGGACATCCACTTATGTTCCCTCCCTGGCAGAAGGGGATAATAGCACAGGATAACACATCCTTGCTGACAGGAGGAACTGACAGCACAATTTTCCCACAACAACAGCAGAAAATAAGGAACTTTTCTTCTTCAGCTCAGGTCACTCAAACCATTCCATTTCCTTTCTGCCTCCCTTCTCAGCAGAAAAGAGCAAACAAACAAGGGTTGAACCTTGCTGAGGCCAAATGGGCACTGTGGGTTTTCTGCAGGAGAAAGCAAACACAGTGTTCTCCTTGGGCGACCAGACAATGAACAATCTCAATTCCTTCCCACCACAGAAAGCAAACAAGGAACAAGCCCATCCAAAACTCTACATCAGCCACAGTATCTTAACACTGGCAAGCCATAAATTTCACATTCCTCAGAAAAGAAATATTTTCTCACAGCAAGAAGCAGTGGACCAGGAATTCACTGAGAAGGAAATCATTAGTATTTCAGAAGGAAATATTAATGATTGTTTCAGTATTCTTTGAAAAAACAGTTGACTGGAACATTCTGAAACAGTTTCTGTGGTGAAATCTCACATGTACCTCCCCCCAAAAACTGTGACATCAAGCAGTTGATGTGGATGAATCAGCAGAATCTGAAAAGGAATTTCATGCATATCCACTCTTCTACCACAATACCAGAGAGTCCTCACTCATGCTCTTGTAAAATGATTTATTTTCTTATGCCACTAGAAACTACCTGAGAATTCTCCTAGAAAAATAAATTTATAAATCCTCTGAAGAAGTGTAAATCAAACTCAATTGCTTGTTCTCATGTTGTCATAAACAATAACTTCAGAAATAATACAATAGTTTAAGGTGTTTCTAAAACCATTTTATATCAGCTCATAGTTTCATTATTACAAACTAGCAGAGTAGAAAATGTTTTTCAAGAAAAAGTAAGTGCAGACTTGGTGGTAAAATAGGCAAAACCAGAATGTAATTTAAATTGTAGTTTAAAATTAGATAACAAATATAGTAATTAAAATTAATGAATTTCCACATTAGCTGTTCAAGAGGACTGTGGCTGTACCCTTTATGGAGCTCAAGAAAGGTGTGATCATGAGACTTCCTCAATAAAGGAAATGGATGGAACTGAGCTACTTAATCAGATGAATGCATTTGAAACAGAATGTGAAACTGTTTGAACTTTAAGAGTTTATAGTAATCACAGGTCAAGAGCTACAGCCACTAAAACTCTGCAAAAAATAGTGCTGAGTAGAGGAGGACAAGATGGGGAAGAAACACAGCATACTCAAATCACAAGAGCAAGGCCAAGAAGCATCTACTTGTTTCAGCAGACCATTTCTTAATTAATTACTGTGCTAAAAAAACACCACACTCCATTAGTTTAAATCAAAGTATACTTCAAAAGCTGTAGCTAGAGACAGTTTTTAATAACCAGGGGAAAAAAAAAAATCTTGTGACAAATTAACTACTTAACTGGAATCTGGAGAACATAAGTTCCCAAACAAGCAGTTATGACAAAAGTCTGAATTTAGGGAAAGACTTAAATATAGCCCAAGTTATCAACAACTAAACCTTTTCACCTCTAATCTGGCTGAACTAAATCAGACTTGAAAAGGTATTTCAGTTATTTAAATGCCACTTTATTATTCACCTTTTTTTTCACTTGTTTTAAGGAAACCTATCTCCTCTGACCTCTCAGCTTAAATTACTGTGAAAACAATAGGGATAAGTACCAGGCTAAGCAACCTTTGTCCTCCCATAAGGCAAAATTGCTCTGTATTTCTACAACATTTGCCAAACAAAAGGATACTTTAGGCATAATCTGTAATGGGAAATTTTCCACGCGATTAGTGAATTTAAGTATTTTATTTTATTGCATATTTAATTTTGAATTTTAATACAACAGAAGGTTAATAAGTAAAATATTAACATTGACCTCCAGTCTTTTCCGTCACTCTGAAACAAAATGGTGTTAAATTAACACGGTCTTGAATTTTGTTTTTTATTAAATTTTTTTACTGAAAGATAAAACTATTTTCACATACTCAGCTTGCTAGATAACTGAGTTTAGCTTTGCCACTTTTCCTCAGCCTGTAGCACATGAGCTTTAGAGACAGAAAATGAGATCCAAGGACAGGGACAACATGAGGGAGCTTTTAACTATGAAGCACAAAATATGAGAGCAAATGCAAGGAAAAACAGTACATATGTTATCAAGATCCAGCAAACAGTTGTGTCAAACAGCATGTGGAAAACTGGCTTGGTTAGAAGAGGAAAAGACACTGCCTGTAAGCAGCAGCACTGCAGTTTGCACCTGATTGTTCTCCTTCATTTCATGAGCAGCCTCATTGGTAACTGTCAAATCAGGAATCCATCTCGCTTAGAAACCATAAACTTAGAGCATCTCAAAGCAACACAAAACATTTCAGAAATTGTTTTGAAAACACAGTAACACAACAGTAGCAATTTTTCAGGTTTGTTGACATATCCTCCTACTTAAAACACATTAAAGTACCTGGAGTCAAAAATTGAAATAGCTCACCCCCGGCTTCCTTCAGCAGAGTTGTGCATCTTCCAAGACCAATTAATTCCTGAGACAATGTATTGCCTACTAATTATATCAGCGTCAGTCAAGCTTCTTTTATTCTGAACTCAGCAGTGACGAAACGTGTTTAGAGAGCAAAAATGATGGCTTTACAAATATATTAGACAAATGTCAGCACATTAACCTGTGAGTTAGATACCGTGGATTTGGAAACTGCAGTTTAAGAAGACCAGTAGCCTTTTCTTGGGATTTATAAGCACATGCATCTGTTTATAACATCTTTAAATGAATGTCATCCAGATATTAGATCAGATCTTATTTTTATATAGGCTATATGCAGGATTTAGGGTGGTGTAAAATTGCATTATTGGCCAGAATAAGATGCCAAAATTCCAGTTAGTAACTTGAAAGAGATATAAATATTTAAATAAGACTTTTTCCATTTCTATAAGATTGAAACTTTTACTCTATATTTTTTATGCTCAACTCCTAAGTACTTTTAGTTTTATAACCATCTAATTTTATAAATAATGAAAGTATATTATAGAAAGCTGCCTGCTGTTAATGTATGTTTATCCATGCAGTTGCAAGACATATAGTTTGAGACCTAATTATTTGTAGGATTCTTGTATAAATCAGAGGAAATAAAAAAATTAAACAAACAAAACAAAACTCAAAGCCAACAAAATACTTTTGGTGAGAGAGACTATTTTAAAGAATCAGGTTCCTGAAAAAAACCCTACGCTTTTGGGTAACAGACCTACGCATTTTAGGAGAGGTATTCATTTAGTATACCAATGTTCAATATATTAAGGCTTTTTACCCCAAAATTTTGATCCCATAATTCTTGAAAAAAAGTGCTCTGTGGCCAAAAAACTAAGATTCTATTCAATTCAATGGTTTTTAGGTAGGTGGGTTTGCCTGCTCATAAGAAGTTCCCTGCAAATATTTGACCTCCCCATTTTCTGTAGTGCAGCTAAAACAAACATTTAAATATAACTGAAAAAAACATTTTTTACAAATTAGGTAAATATAGATTTGCATAAATATACACAAATTTACCACTATACGTTTATAGTAAAAAACACTGATTCATCTTAGCCATCTGTGTCCCCTACCCCAAATACACAAAATGACAAAATTTGCTGAGTTGGAAAGCATCTATCAAGAATATTGAGTCAAAATCCCAGAGCTGAGCAGAATACCCCAAGAATCACATCATGTGCTCAAGAGCATTGTCCTTCTTGAGATCTATCAGGCTTGGTACTCTGACTGTTTCCCTGGGGATCCTGTTCCAATGCAACCATTCTGTGAGTGAATAACGTGTTCCTGATATCTAGCTTAAATCTCCTCTCACTCAGCTTCATGCTATTGCTTTGAATCCCATCAAGGGTTGATGATCAGTACCTGCCCCTTCACTTTCCTCTATGAGGATGTTGAAGATCTGCCACTGTTACCACAGAGCAGAGATCAGTGCCTGCCCCTCCTCTTCCCCCATGAAGTTTTAACTGCAGTGAGGTCTCTCTCACAGTGAGCTGCTCCTCACACAGTATCCCTCAAGGACCTTCTCCATCCTTACAGCCTCTTCCAGAAGTTCTCTAATAGCTTAATGTCTATTTTATATCATGGTGCCCAATATTACCCCAACACTTGAGGTGAGGCCACCCCAGAGCAGAGCAGGACAATCCCCTCCCTTGCCCAGCTGGCCATTCTGTCCCTGATGCCCCCGGGACACTCTTGGCCCTCCTGGCTGCCAGGGCACTGCTGGCTCACATCCAACTTTCCATCAACCAGGACCTCTAGGTCCCTTTCCACAGCATTGCTCTCCAGCCTCTCGTTGCCTGGTCTATACTCACAACCATGGTTGCATATAGGTAAGATAGAGACCTTCTGGAAAGGTTCCTAATCCTGTGCAGGCAAAGGACAATCTACTTAAGTTCTTCTCTACACAATGGAATTACAACACTCTAGGAAAAAAAAAAAAGGTTTAGAAAGTGATTTAGCTAAATCAAGGCAAGTTCCTCTGTGGATAATGATGGCTTCTGTTTACTTATTCTAAATTGTTATAAGACACTCTTCTCCAAACTAAGACTGTCCACACAAGAGGGCTGATCAAATTTATCCAAGTTCATTCAATTTTCTAGCGTACACAGATTTAATGGACTCAATTGTCACTGCTGAAGTAATGAGGGAAGAGCAACACTAAAGAAAAAGAACGTGCTCTACCAACTGGCAATTAAATGTCAATATTATTCTCCTGGTTGGCAATAACCATGTTTTCATATCTAGACAACCATGGACACATTTAAATTAAAGGTCATGCTAAAATGCTCCTGAATGCAAAGACGTTGCAATTGCAAGAAATATTGCTGGTACCTGGATATCCTGGGGAGACAAATGCCCCAGTGATGTGTGGCAAATTTGACTGGTGAAAAATGTCAAGGGAGGGATTGCATAGAAACAGTAAGACTTGCTGCCCTGGCAGGGCTTAATTTTTTTCTGCTGTGCATACTTAGGAGTATGAAGTACAGAAAAAGAAAGAAAAAAAGAAAGAAATCTAAACAGAGGTTCTTTTAGGTGCATTAGTCCCCAGGAAAGTAAGATTATGGTCAGACAAGACTGTTAATATTGTATTTGCAGACAGAATTGAAACTGCAACCACTAAATAAATAGCATTGTTAAGCAACAGCATTATAACCTGCTGGTTATATTGGAAACCTTCTGGAAATCAGAAAAGTTATAATGGGAAAATAAGTTTTCTGTATTTCAATTTTACTTGTAATTTTAGTTTACTTTATGAAATCAAGGATATGGTAATATCTGAGCACTCGTATGATCAATTAATTATACAGAATTGGGCTAATCTTCTCTTGAATCCCTTTTATGCTTATCTTCTATTCAACTATTGTCTCAAGTAGTCTAAACAAATTATATGCTAAGACATTTTACAATTATCCATTTTTACCAGGATTTATATTTCTGTAATATTTTGTTGAGTATATCAGTAAAATAGTAGTTTTCATCTTGTAGTGTTTCCTAAATCACATTTTTCTATATAAGATTGTTGGATATGTGAGGAAATCCACTAAAAGAAGGTCAGTCTCTAAAAGAGTGATTACTTTCCAACTAGTTATTTAACAAATTATTCTACTTTTAATAGAGTTTTGGGGGTTTATATTAGAAGTAGAACCAGATTCTGCTTACACAAAAGAACGTCAGCCTAGCAACACAGCACTTGCCACATCACACTAGCCACTCTACTCCAAGTTTGCTTTCACATAGACTGCTTTCATATAGACTGCTTTCAATCACAGACTCATTAAGGCTGGAAAAGATCTCCAAGACCATTGAGTCCACCCTTTGACCAAACACCACCTTCTCAACTAAACCATAGACAAAGTGCCACATCAAGTGATTTCTTGAACACTTCCAGGGATTGCAACTTCATCACCTCCCCAGGCAGCCCTTTTCAATGCCTGAACACCCTTCCAGTGGAAATTTTAGTTCTCTGACTCAGTCCATGGTCCTCTCTGAATGCCGCTAGTGAGCTGTAGAAAGTGGCAGATGCTGACAAAGAAAGTGGAAGACAGGTCAAACCGAAGCATGAAAACAAAAAGGATGCTGGAAAAGCACCTGAGTTTTCTTCTAAATGTTCTTGGTTCTTTTACCAAGGACAACAAAAAGTAACAATCTCTTCCCAGTAAGCTGCTAACTAATTGGTATTTGTTGGTACAGTTGATAACTCTTTCAGAAATCAAAGCAAAGCAAAGAGCTCAGTTTTGGTATCTGAAAAGATGAAGCCTTTGTATTGTAGCTAAATGGAGAACAGGCAGAATCTTTCAGGTAGATTAGATTATATTACATATTTGTGTGTTACCTCTGAGGAGTGGAACTTGAATGTTCCCCCACTGGAGGCACAGTATTCAGTGATTTACCTTGGCAGCTACATCTTCATCATTCACTTGTTTATGTGCAAGAGCAACAGCAGGACAGATCTTGGAACAATGTTATAAAAAAAAAAGAACTAAGACGAACTTTCTTGCAGATTTCCAAGACAGAATTTTTTAAACAACATTATTTTTTCTTTTGAGATAAAATGCTTTCTGCAATCTAGTGCTCAAATTTTCCTCTTTGTTGCAGCATAGGTATTTAAACTTTTTAAAGGAAAATCTTCCAGCAACTGCAGGGAAGCATACTCTTCACACTATAGAGTTTCTGAAGGTTTTTGCTAATATTTATTTCAGGAAGATGAAGCTCAGAGCTATCAAAGCGGAATATAAAATAAAACTATTCCAGAAAGAGATCATTCAGATGTACCTTGCCTGGTTTTGTGTTTTTTCCTACACATTGCATTGCTAGCACACTTCCCCTTGGTCACAGGTCCTTCCATGCTCAATCAATTTTCTGGCTTCTGCACTTATAAGATAAAAAGAAAGGCCATGGGAATACATTATGATGTTATATTTTTGTTGATAACACACGGTTCAGTTCCCTACTGCCACCTCTGGAATGAGGTTCCTGTAGCAGAGGAGGAGGGCTGGCAGAGAATCTCTGCACCCTCCCCACTCTTTCATGTCCCCAGAGAGTACATTGCTAGAGGACACCCTGAAACTGGGGTTGGGGGAGAAATTCAAGTACAGTAAACTTCAGCACAGTGAAGGTTTAATTCTTCACAGTCACTTACACAGGAAGCAGATTGTGTACTTATACCTAATTTTTGCATGAGTGAATCCTTTATGCTCATCAGCTAGTATATCACCAGCAGAGGTGCAAAGGCTTTTTATTTAATGAAAACTATACAGAAACAGTCTGGCAATTCTGTCTGAATTTGGTCTATGTAATATAGTATATTTAACTTTAGTGGCATGCAAGCACATATTTATTATTAGATTTTATCATTAGGAACTATGTTAGATTAGATGAAAAGCAATTGTAGATAAGGAAGTCATCCCTTAAAACATGGTGTTTAGCTACAAACAGTAAGAATGAGGAAAAAAGAAACCCCTTTGAAGTTACTCTTCCTCATCTGCAGTGTACAACGGTGCAACAGCAAAAATAAAGTTCACAATTTCGTCAGTAAATATTATCCCCAGGAAAGATAAACTCAAAGGACAAGGTTGGTAATCCTGGTCCTGACATTTAACAGTTCTCTTGTATCAAACAACTGTGGCTTCAGTTTCTTTTTGAAGGAGCAATGCTAATACTTGTCTACTTTCCCCAGAGGTATTGTGAGGATAAATGTATTGTCATAAAGGTCTTTGAAAAGGAAAAGATGTAAGCATTTTTATTGATGTTCTACTTCCCAATCCACTAGAGTATATTAAAAATAATTTCACTATTGTCAAGTGCAACCTCTACCAATAGATATTTCTCAAATTACCAGTCCTTCTTCCTACAAACTGAAAAGAGAAAACAGCTCAGCAAGTATATTCTCTAGTCAACACTGCTTGTACACAAAGGAAGAAATCTGTTGCTGAACATGACCAAAATAATTTTTGCTAAATACTGCTAATCCAATTTGCCTTGTTGTCACTCTCTTGTAAAAATACCCTAATGATCTGGAGATTTGATCATCAATCAAATTGGTTATGGCTGAATATGAAAGACAAAGACATGATTTGCAAAAGCCAACATGGCTTTACTAAGGGCAAATCATACCTAATAAATTTGGTGACCTTCTATGACGAGGCTACAGCTTTGGTAGATAGAGGCAGAGCAACTGACATCATCTACCCCAATATATGTGAAAGAATTTGACACTGTTCTCCTCCTCTTTCTCTCTAAATTGGAGATGGATGGGTTGATGAATGCACCACTCAGTTACTGGAAGGCCAGACTCCAGGACTTGTGGTTAATGGCTGATTGCCCACATGGAGACCAGTGATGAGTGGTGTCCCTCAGGGGGTGGTACTGTAGCCAATGCTGTTCAACATCTGCCAAACAGAGGGATCAAGAGCACCTTAAGCATCTTCACTGACAACATTGAGCTGTGAGGGACAGTCACACATGCTGAAGGGAAGGGATATCATCCAGAGAGACCTGGACAGGCTTGGGAGGTGGGCCAATGCAAACCTTGTGAAGTTCAATAAAAAAAAGTGTAAGGTCCTGTATGTAGATCACAGAAACCCCAGAACACATCTACAAATTGGGCAGAGAAGTGATTGAGGGAAGCCCTGAAGAGAAAGGCTTGGGGGTGATGGCTGACAAAAAACTCAACATGAGACAGCACTGTGTGCTCACAGCTGGGAAAGCCAAATGTGTCCTGGGCTGCATCCAGTGGAGTGTGGCCAGCAGGCTGAGAGGGTTCTTCCCCTCTCTTCTGATCTTGTGAGATCCCACCTGGAATACTGTGTCTAGTTCTGGTGTCCCCAACATGAGCTGTTGGAGCAAGTCCAGAGGAGAGTCACAAAGTTGAAAAGAGGACTGGAGCACCTCCCTTTTGAAGACAGGCTGAGCAAGTTGGGACTATTCAGGCTGGAGAAGAGAGGATTGTATGGAAACCTCACAGCAACCTTCTGTAGAGGGACCTTTTATCAGGAAATATAGTGATAGGACAAGGAGTAATGGGTACAACAGAAAAAGCAGAAATTTATGGTAGATATTAAGAAATTCTTTACTGAGAGAGTGGTGAGGCACTGGAACAGGTTGCTCAGAGAAATTGTGGGTGTCCCAGCCCTGGAAGTGTTCAAAGCCAGGTTGGATGAAGCCTTGAACAATCTGGTCTAGTGAGAAGTGTCCCAGCCCATGGCAGTGGGGTTGGAATGAAATGATTTTCACTCCAACACTTAACACTCTATGATTCTGTGTTAATAGCCAGACTGAAAAAGTAGTATTAATAAACAGCAGCTTCAAAAAGAAATTATCTTTCTAATGTGTTGTTCTCTTTCTTTATTCTACAGAGCAGGGAACCAATTCAGTGTCAGAAAGAAACATCATCCAGGACTGAAAACATTTTTTTCAACTTAAACTGGTCAGGAACTACACAAGCCAGGTTCCGGGGCAATGAGGACATATCTGTACTCGAGAGTATGAAGAGTTCAGCAGCTACATAACAGTACAAAACATCTAATACACAGTTAGAGAAAAGGAGGGAAGAAGGGACTAGGGAACACAACCCTAAACCTAATTTAATGCTAGCTATTCCTTTGCTTATCTTCTGGAGGGAAGTTATTTTAAATATTTCATAAAGATTCCCTCTCAGTGAATTCCAGTTTGATTTTAAACAGGCTGGAGGATGTCATTTAGATCCTCTGTGAAATGACTGTTCAAGTTTTCCCTGCAGTATCCAATGACCACAATGGATTATTACCAAATACATTTTTTGTTTCCCTTACAAAAATTGTCCTCATTTTCCTGTACACAGGTTTCTCTAGCATATTATAAACAAACACAGGAACATGACAGAAATTAATGCCTGCAGTGCAAGGCATAAAATGCAAAAATAGTTGCTTGGCAACCAGCATGAGAAATAGAAGGTTATGCCTGTACAAACAGCCAAGTGAGTGGCACAAGTACCATTTCTGACTGCTGTGAAAAGGATGAGTAGGAGACAGAATGCGTGAGAGGGGATTGTTTTAATGAAATTTCATTCTGAAGTTTCCTCACAATCATGCATGTGTGATAATACAATAAAGGTGCATTTCAAATTGCTTTCCTTATATGTCCTTAGAACTTTGTCTTTAATCAACAAGAGAAATTCTATTTTTTTAAAAACTATGTTTTTTCATAGCATTTAAAAGTATCTAGAGAGGCGTAAGAATCAGAATGCTGATTTTCATAGGTACTTTCCTTCCTTATCAATTGGACATTTGGAACTTTTTTTCCAAGGAACACCTATAAGCATTCTGGCAGCCTTGAACAATTAATCAATCTAATGTAACTCTAAGTATAATAATCAATAATTACTTACTTTTCAGTAATAACATACATGCATTGGTCATACACCCAAATGATACCAGAGTGACCATCTGGAACGACGGGGAAAAAATACTCAGGCCCTCTTTTTACCATATTTGATTCAGTAACTTTGATTCTATGTACAAACTATCAAAGAGAAGCACCACCTCTGGGCCAGAAATCCTTGTAGTGCAAACTGTTAGAGGTGAGAAAGATAATTCAAAGGAATTATAATTTCATGCCTACTTTACTGTTATACCTCTATTTTAGCATCCATCTCCATCCCCTGTAGGATGTTAAGACCTGCCTTACCTGTGGTCTGATCTAAGGGATCATTCTAATGTTCAAAGTGGAAATTTTAGAAATGTGAGAGGCATTAAACTGAGCTGCATTCAACATGAACATGCTGCTCATCACAAACAAGATGATATGAGCACCTTACAAGAGAATCTGAACTGCCTGTTGTATCCTATGTTGGATCTCTGGATCCATTTGCCCAACAGGACTTGCAATTACATCATGTTCTACAGAACACCACGTGTTAGTACTGACAAGTGGGTGCCTGTTAAAGTTATCAGCAGTAAATTGCATTGCTTCACTTCCTTTCTGTGCACTAACAATCACTACAACCACCACACTCCTTTTCATTGTCAATAGATGCAGCTATTCACAAACTTATTTTAAGTCTATGAGTAACTGCAAATGGAAAATGAGACTAGAGCGATAGTGAAAACCAGAATGGTTGAAGCAGTTCTCTAAGGCTATTAAAATTCTTTTTTGTTGTTGATTATACCAGGACAGACCTCCAACTGATACAGCATTATCAAACTTGGGTAGACATGGAAGAACATAAGTATCACTGGAAGGGCAATTATTTTAATTCCTGCTGAAGATTAAATAAAGAAACAGCAGAACCAAAACCCCCCACCAATCAGTCCAAACTCAACAAAAAAACCCAGCCAAAACCAAGACACAGTGCTATGTGTGGATCTGGGAGTTTTTGGTTTGTGATCCTCAATGGTTTCAAACTGCTGAAAGAGAATAGAAAGATCAAAGAATGTATTTTTACTCTATGCAATCAATATTACTCTAATGTGAACTTCAGTAGGCTACAATCTCCTTTTGAAGACTGAGACATCTAACTTGCAAATTTCATGAGAATGTGTAGGATCAAGGAAGGAGAATTAACACTCATATATTCTTCCATTTTATTCCTCTTGCCCCTGCAGAATTCTGTAGAGTTATTTCTCTCATCAATTACTGAAGTAATACTCAGCAACTGGTTATTCATCTAATTTTCATAGTTCTGCATTTTTATTAACTAAAATATATTATTTCTGGTTTAATATGAAAGACCTACTTCAACCTGTCCAATACTGTCAATATTACTCTTTGTACAGTAACTACCATACTCAAATTGCTCATTCATGCTATAGCAATTATAATGGTTAAAGATTCAATTGAATTCAAGCCCTGTTTTTCAAATGATCAATACAATGACATGAAACTTTTTTAAATGAAAAATGCATCATAGTTACTGAGGTAGTCTCAGTGTCCACAAATTCCCAAGACAAAAACCTTCTTATTCTGTGCATCACAAAACTTTACAGCTTGAGAAGGTATAACATTTGAAGAATGGGGGATGGATAGATTTCCACTCCATTTGTTTTTCAGTCTATGCAAATGCAAGGTAACCTTGGACAATATTCTTCCTAAACCACACCTGTGAGCAAGTATTTCAGCTTCATTCAGTTGCTTCCACTGTGCTCAGACACGTGGTGTTCTCAGAGCTACCACAGGCAACCTGTCAAAGAGGGCTAATTTAAACAGGGGTAGGCACACACCTCAAAAGGCACTTCCCAAAGAGATCAGTGACCAAAGGCATAAACATGTTTTGAACTAGGCAGAAAGATATTTGTCTTTCTTTAGCTGTACCTCAAATTCTGTTTAGCTCAGCATGTCAACAGAGATATGCTAATCAAGATTATAAATCAGATCTTATCCTTGGAAAGAGGTCTGAGTTAAAGTTTTCTCCATTTTTAAATTCTTGGAAAACCTTTTCCAGAAAAACATGTTGAACAGAAAAAAATATTTATGGTTTCAGAGTTATTATTATTTATATCACCTACAATAAAATAAAACCTTTTCAGGAAGTTTTTTCATTACAAGGCCACTAGGCCAAATTGTAATCTTATTTACATTTATTTCACACTAATGCAAGAGCTTAGTTAGCTAGAGGCTCATTTTCTACTTATGAGGTATCAGGATCAGCCTTAGCAACATTAGAGGGTGAAACAACAGTAAGATATTAGAGATGTGTCAGCAACAGGCTACATTGTCAATGTTTCTTACTCTGCAAGAAATCTCTGTCTGTCCTGAAAACAGGAACCTCTGGTGGTTGGTCCAGAGGAGCTGGACAACACGGGTGTGAGGGAATACGCTCTGTACACTTCTTAATTCATTGAAATTTTCTAAACAAACTTCCTGGTAAATGCAAGATGAGACACTTGAACATCTCAGCCATAATTCCAGTTCTGAGCACCCCAGAGGATCAAATCCCAGCAGTCTACATGTGTTAATAGGCCTAATCATAAACACAATTTAGTTTCTAAGATTTAAGGCATATGTCCAGATGAAAATTTAACCCAAGCCTTTTACCTATGTTTTCAGTCATAAAAGTAATATAGCATTTCAAAGAAAATAAAATATGAATATAAAATGACCAAACATCTTTTTTTTCTAAACTTCCTATAATAGCATCAACTTAAAAATATGCCTGCCAGGTACTATGCAGGCATGAATCAACATTTTCATATAAACAGCTTCCTAATAAGACCAGTAATCAAATTACAAGAAAGTTATCAGGGAAACCACTTAGTTTAATTGGAGCAACCAGCACACAATGATGGTATCTATATCAAGTGTGCAGCTACTCAGAGTGGGTGACCTTTCCTCCCCAAACCCAAATACTGGAAAGAAAAATAGGTGGCTAAACATGATGGACTCAGTCCAGCCACAAGAATATCCATACCAGGAATAGGGTATGGATATTCCTGCTTGCAAGAATTGCATGCAGCATTCCAAGAATGGAAATTATCTCATCTAAATTCAGACCCAGCAGACTATGATTTAAACTCTTATATTTCTACAGTTTATGTTTTTTGCCTTTTTTTAAATATCCCAAAATACAAATAAAAGGGTTTTTTAGAATGAAATGGAGAGAATTTTTGCCAGCAACTGCAGTTAAAAGCAAAGAAAAATACTGTTCCAAGAAAACAAGCAAGTAATGGATCTTCATTCTTTAGTTACAGGATTGTTATGAGCAGCTAATTAGAATGACGTTCTAGTGGCTAACACTACAGCAAGATAATACATTGGTACACACAACTTCTTCTGTAATCCAGGCATAATGGTCAGTTTAATGCTATCTTTATTTAATGCATAGTTAAGATATTTTTAAATATACCTGGGTAGAACTGGAGAAGCCAACCAAATTTCCAAGAGATTCTAAAGAAAGAGAAGACATTCAGCTACCATTTTCCTAAACACATTATTTTGCCCAAAGAAGACTATTTGAAATGCACTTGAAAAACTTATTCTATTATTATGAAGTAACAGCCTAACAACATATCCTGTAAGACTTCTTCCTATCCCCAAATATATTAGCTGATTTAAAAAAAAAGAATAAAAAAAGAAAAAAGCTAAAGGGAACAGATAAAATGGGGGTTTAGGTTTAAGATGGTGGTTACGGTAATATTAGATTTGCATTTTCATAAATCCTTCCTCTAGGAAATTGCTAAAATAGGAGTAAATCACATGCTACCTATGAAAAATAATAACTTTTGCATCCTAGAAAAGTTAAGAAAATTCAGTATGTATCTTTCCAGTGACCACAGGTAAGACCCTTTATCAACATGTAGTCCTTTGAACATAAGAACTTTTAAACTTCACTTTGAAATTGCACAATTTGCAGTTCTAGTGTAATAGAACAATTTGCAGTTCTAGTTAATAATGCTTTTAAAAAAAATATTTCTGTGTTTAGGGGAAAAATTAATAAAGTATAGGGAACAAAGGACAAGCAAAGTACAGTATGACAATGTTAAAGATAGGACTTTTCAAAGTCTTCATTATCAAAATCTTGTAAAATGAATTTCCTGCAACTATTATAATGCACCCCTATGTACCATTGAGTCTGATGACAATTACTCATGATTTTAGTCCCACTCTTTTTGCAAATCTTTTTAGCTTCTTCCCATTAAAATATAGCTCTTCTTGAAAGCAAGTTTATAAACTGTCACTAATACAGTAATACAGGATAAAGAAAAGCTTGAAGATGGCTGAACATTTTTGCAGTTTTTCTGGGGGCTGAAATTTTATGAAGTAAATGATCTATTGGCTAAGTTCCTGTATACTTCATTTGAAAATGAACTCCAGAGAATCTAACTGGAAAAGAGCTTTAGTCTAAACACGGCTTTGATTGTAAACACTTCAATTAAACATTTCAATCAATGAGATTAAGTGTGGTACTGAAGTTTTTCACCACTGATTTTCATTTTACTTTTGTCTAAAACACAACACAGTTTTGCTTCCCAAAATCAAGAAGATTTTATCACAGATCAGCTAAATCTGTGGAACTTCAAAGTGTACAAAATATATGTACACGGCACATATATTGCTTCTATTAATTCTTAAAGCCTGATCTGTCCTTCAAAACACTGAATTCCCACCATGCATTTTATGAGGATTAGGTGCTTCCCTCCTCATCCTCCTGCACCTCTGCCCTGTGGTGTGCAATTGTGCTTGAGTGTCCCTCAGAGAGGATGGGAAGTCCCATCCAGGGACTGGGGCTGATGGTTTGTTTGAGAGACCCCCTATCCTACCCATGGCAGCCAAGAAGCAGAGAGCTGGGCTGTGCCAGGGGGGACTGTGGATGCCATGGGACAGAGAGAGAGGAATGACAAGCATTTCTCACAGCATCTTATGGGATTTCTTAGGGAGTTGTAAGGATGTGATAACTTGCTAAGTATAAACAATCTGCAGGTGGTGTTTTTCTACTTCGTCTGTCTGTTCTTCCCAAGGACAGTGTATGAGGAAGATGTTTTTGTTAGTCAGCCAACCAAACAGAATCTATCATATCACTCCATAAAAACCACGTGGTTCACTTGACTAAAGCCTTCTTTGCTCTTTCTACAATACTGCTTCCCTCCTGTTCCTGCGTCATTCTCAGCTCAAGAGTGACAAGGGACAGCAGAAGCACCTTCAGTGTTCTTCTGTGCTGCCCTGCAGGACACTCATAGGAGGCAGAGAGGGGTGCAAGAGCTCAAACAAGAGCTGGGAGGAGCTTTGTGGTGATGCTGAGCAGCACCAGGGACACAGGGTGCACGGTACTCCCCCACCCTACCCACGGTGAAGCACAGTGTGCCAACACCTTTTCCCTTGGCAAAAGGAATCTAACTGAGCAGCTTTTACAAGAGCAGAACAGTAAGCTACCTCTTTCTGGCTACTAACACAGGCTACTGGCTAACTGAAATGAAAAACAAAAGAATGAAACTCATCCCCTTCCTAAAATGCAATCTCTGGAAGAAGCGCATTTTGATTTATCCTGCCCCATCCCCCCAAATACTGTAGTTTTTTCTAAGTGGTAGGCAATGGAATGCTGAATCATGAGACAATTTACCTAATCCAGATGCACAGAATAAGAGCAGTAGATGTTTTGCCCTCTGTGCAGTAAAGCATAGCTACTTAGGTGTTTTCATTAACTCAGACTTAGAAATATTTAGTAGAGGTAACTATTATATTTTAGAAAAAAAATAATAAAAAACCCAAAAAATAAAAATCCCACTTTCCTTCCCCCTTGTGCACAAATTATTGATGCAATTCTGAGGTAATAGGCTTTCTCAGTAATTGCATCCAGCCCAAATACTAAAAAATTTAAACAACTGAATGAAAGAGATAAGTGTCTGTACCTATGCAACCACTAAAACTTTTTTGCTTTGTTTTAAATAAGCTTTCAGAATTGAATGTAAACCTCCACAGATCCATTAATACCTTTTATTTTTAAATCACATTTTCATTTAAGCAACTTAAATATTTTAAAAGCAGCCTCTGGCTCTGGACATAAATAAAATAATGCAGCAATATCCTTTGAAAGATGGGAGGCACTACAACCAATTACGTTATTGCTTTTCTTTTGTGGCAGACTGCCTTCTAAAGGAGAAAAAAACAATTTCACATATAGGAAAACAAAGAGGTAAGCTTAACATTTTTTCTGGTTTTTGTAGGAAAGGTATTGATGATAAAAATGACAGGTTAGTATATTTCCTAATACATTTACTCTTGTGCTTATAAGACATAGAAAAAACTGTCAGCTCTCTGATACAATTCAGTAAACAGAGACTCTTGCTAACAGATTCTGGGTTCCAGATGCTCAAGGAAAAGCAAATCCAAACCAGTTCCTCATTGACTTTACTGTACAATAATAAGACTAAGATAAATATAACTTTTAAATAATAGTAAGTAGTTTACAAAAGAAGAATTACGGTTTTAAATTGTTTGAAAGTGAGATCTACTAGGTAGCAAAATACCTTTTCATACATTAGATATGTTCCAAATTCATACCAAAACTTATTTCCTTATATATTTGTTTTTATACCTGTATATGAATGTAAGGCATGTATATTTATGAGTGCTAATATATAAATACATACCCAGCCTAGGTAAATGTGCTTCATTGTTGAAAGAAATTGAAGTGTTTTGACTGACTTTTAGTTTTTAGTTTAGCAACTAAACTGAAATAAAAAAGTTTTATATGAAATGATACTACAGGAAAACATACCTGTGACATTTATAACTAACTTCAGTATTTTACAGATGTTAGTCTTCCCTTTTGTGAAGAGTGAATAATAAAGAATCAGTATTAAAAAATGTCAATACTAAAACCAAAAATTTGTACCTTATCTATTGAAATGCTATTCCAAAATTGATTTTCTGTAGAGTATGATACAGATTATTGTTTTAAGACATTTAAATACATAAATAGTCCTCTAATTCTGAAGTCAGGATTGCAGAAAAGTAACTATTTCATTCTTTTATTTCCTAATTTAGAAGTGGAATAACAGTAAAATCACTTTCTCAGTCTCAGATGTTTCCAGTGGATTTCTAATATTAATTTGCCATATTGATAAAACTAGGATGACACATAAATCATTGATGAGTGAGTGGCAGGAAGCTTAAACTAGATCAGAAAGAAATAAACAACACTTCCTTTTCTACTGATTTGCAGAGAAAAAGGCCTTCATGAAATGGAGATACAGGTTCATGAAAAACCATTTAGTGTTATGAATTAATCATTATGATATCATCCAGAAAACAAAATGTGCTGAAGAGGTAATGATAAACTTGTCACCGCTTTAGGAAACTGATTATCCTTATACATGCACAGAATAAAGCAAGCTGCTTAAAAGTCTTCTGCAGAAGTTTTGATTTCTATCAGATGGCCAATGCCTTATTACAGTATTTTATATGTATTTCATTCTAATAATGCAAAAGTTTAGCTACTTGGTACTGTAATACTTGAAGTCATTTTAGGTTTCAGCTCAGGAATGGCACATGATCAACAATACAAGGAATTTTCTGGACATTTCACTAATTCTCATATGTTCCTAGCATGACTTAGATGGGTCAGTAGGATGAAAAGAGCTTGATTTATTATTAATAGAAAAATTGTGGGACTAAGTCCTGTAAGATCATTTGAGCTATGAATGGCACATGCCTACACACCTGCAGGAGACAGAGCAGGACCCTGTCTTCGTACTGGCTTGGTTACCAAAGAAATACAATCCCACTAAAGGGACACATCTCTGCCCATAAGTTCTGCATCTCTCTGGAGTTCATTAGCTGGGGCTTAGCAACACATTTCATCATGGAACTATAACATCAGCACAAATTCATAAGTCTTAATGTTCAAATATTTACTGAGCTTGTGTTTGAACTACAGCATGTCTTTGACAGCACTTAAGAGCTATGCATCAAATAAAATAATCCTCAGAAGCTTGAGGAAAAAATCGAGCATTCTTCCATCATATTTTTTTCATTGCATGCAACATCAAGTCATTCTGGTTCAGCATGACCACTGAACAACTTATAATGAAAATAATTAAGTCCCTAAATTCTTCTCTGAAAGAAACATTCAAACTCTGTGTCAATAAAGATCACAGTGTTCTGGATCATGTCCTCCAAACATGAGACAGAAATTCCTGTAACTTGAATGAAGGCAAAAAACTCTGGACTCTTCACACAGCAAATTGATTAACTACTCTATTGGATAGGACTTATAATGAATGCACAATATGCTTATTCAATAGTCTTAAATTTTATATCATAATAATCATGTTAAAATCTATGGTCTTTTACCTTTCACTGTACTAAATGAGTAAAATAATATTAAGCATTTGTTCCACAGAAATATCTAGTCTTTTTCTCCACAGGATATTTTGTCTTGCAAGTACCACTTTTTGAAAGAGTGGTATAACTAAGTAAAAGTATTTGTAAGAAATTGAAAGTCAATTTTGAGGTAAATTAAAAGAATTTCATTTCCTCCTACTTGATTAAATATATTTGATGTGGCTAAGGTAATTATTTTATCTGAATATTAAGTATATTAAAATTATGTGAAAAGCCAGTGCAAGGTCTTCGGCAGTTGAAATTTGTGCTAGTGTTACAAAAAGAACTGTAAAATACCTAGCTGTGCATAAGCACCAGCCATTTGGAAGCATTAATTGAGTTGAAGCTATCAAAAAATTAATGAGATTAGTTTTAGCTACAAATTTGCAGCCAAAACATGCAGGTATTTTCATTCTACACTTATTAGGGAATTCTGAAGGCTCATGACTGCTGTTTTAAATGAAAAATGCTCTCTCAGACCATAGGAGTGGCTCTACATTGCAAGATTTGCAATACAACTCTTCCCCCTCTCCCTCTTTTTTAAATGGTTCACATATTAACCATTACCACAATACTTCAAACTGTTCCACAGTATTTAAGTTCAAAGAGTTTAGACTTGTTAAAAAAACTCATGTCTGATCTTCCCCTTTGTATGACCCTTTAATCAAATATGTCTCCTAAGGCACAAGTCATGTTCTCTGAGCATGATAAAAGGTAAAGCTCCTAGCACCTTAATTTCATACTCTTTGCTAAAATAAGGAATCACCAATAGCCATGACAAATATAGACAAGAAAATCTGTCTACAGAGACACTTCATAGAGCAAGTGGACCATTTGGTGAATCTCAGCGTGATCTTCAAGCACTTTAGACTACATTGTAGCTAACAAGAAATTAGTTTGCTCTCCAGATAGCGCAGATTAAGACAGCAAAAGGCATGAAAGTGAGAAATGCAACAACTGAAGTGTCATTTGTTTACAATTTATTCAAGCTGCATGCTCTTTCAGGCTCTGTTCCGCCAGCAGTTACATAAGCAAAATGACTAAAAGAGAGTCTCATGGGCTAGATGCTCTGCTTTTCAGGAAACAGTGTGAGGGAGAGAAGAGCAATGAGATAAATGTGCCACTGCTGAGACTTGCAGGATACCAGCCCTATCAAAAGCAGAGGAAATGCCAGGGGATGCCACGCTTGCCTATGAGCTATTTCACAGCCTGGGACAGACATGAAGCACACTTGCTGAGAGGAGAGTGAAGTGAAGAGGAAGTGGATCTCTTCTGCCACGTCTCCAGTGAAAGGACAAGAGGAAACTGTCTTAGGTTGTACCAGGGGAGGTTCAGTTTAAATATTACAAGAAAAGAAACAATAAAGTAACTGTAAAGAGGTTAGGAATTGGAATAAGTTGGCCAGGGATGTAGTGGTTTCGCCATCTCTGAAAGAGTACAAGAAATGACAACATGTGAGATTTGGGGATCTCCTTTAGAGGTGATTATGATGGTTCTAAGATGGCTGGACTCAATGACCTTGAAGGTCTTTTCCAACCTTGATGATTCTCTGGTACTTTCCATCCTAGTCCATGACTACTCAAAAGTACCTGTCTTTGACCTTTTATCTAAAAGAACATTTTCTAGCTTTGCACTAAAGAAATTCACAAGTTTAGCACTGTTTAAGTTTTCAATATCAGAAATTAGTTCAATTCTTGTGATCTAGAAGTGGAAATCATCGTCATGATTTTGAGCTTTCTTTAAGCATTGTGATACCAAGTGCTTCCTTGCAGTATCAGAGGATACTATAACAACAAGATTCCTTTTGCCTCTTCCAAGCATTTTATGTCACTGTAATTCCATACTGTGCAGTGCATGCTCCAGAAATGCATGCAGCGCTCCCCCTGACTTCACAAACATTTTCCTTCTCTTTTTTTCTTTCCCCACACCCACACACCACCAATGTGCCAAGATAAGAGAGATTGCTGGCCACATATTTCAAAAGGGAGAGTGTAAAAGAAAAAAGTAAAATTTTCATAAGGTAAAACTCTCCTTCCTCTAACTTTATAGAGTATTTAGTTGATGAAAAGAGGCAGCATTTCTTCTGAGGTACAGACAGCCCCCACTCCCATTCCCACCCACTTCCACTCAGTATCCAACATGATAGGCTGCATTAGCCCTAAGAAACATCTTCTAAAAGACGTTTTGCTTTTGTATTAAATTTACACATTCTTTGGAGTTATTCCCTTGAGTCTGCCTACTGTAATTTTCATCACAGCTTAAGTTGGGTTTTTTTACAAGTATTAAAAGGTACTGAAAGATATTCCCAAATCATGCAACTGAAGAAACTGACAGAGGTCAGTTCTGACTTTTCTTACAAGTCCAGCAAAGCGAGAGAACATGGCACACACTTTTAATAGCTCTGTTCTTTCAAATGTGAATCAACAACAGGGAGCTGTCAATAAATATTTCAAATAAAGTGTGACATTTTTAGTATCTAAGTGCTAGAAGACAGGGAAAAACAATGCAACATCTCAGTTCATTTTTCAGCTAATTCATATTTTCTCTTGAATATTATTTTAGCAATTTTGATAAAATCAGAAGATGACCTTAATATTAACACACATATTACTGTTAATAATAAGCATTAATATTTTATCAAAAGAAACTTTTAAAAATAAAAAAAAATCTCTCTATTTTAGTTCACACATTCATTCTAAATGGAATGAAATAAATAAGACACTTCCAGCTTTAATAAGAACAGATACTGAGCACATAAAAAAGAAATACCAGACAAATCCCTGAAACCTAGCCTATTAATCTGTTAATTCTTTCCTTTTGAACATTAAGAAAAACTTATGTACCCACAAGAAGGTACCTTCATTCAATGTTTCCAGTAAAACTACCAACAAATATAGAAAAGTCTGCAAAATTGGGTGATGATGTCATTAAGTCTATAATGCTCTAGGTGACTTCAAATAATCATATTTTATTTTTTAATAATGCATCATTTTAATAGTTTACTGTTCCTGCTTATTACACTACTCTTTCTCATTATAAAGATTTTAAAACTAACTCCCTGATGGTTAAAACAGAATGCCTATTCAGAATTGCAAAAGTCAAGACACAAATGGGGTAGTATGGAAGTAGAAATTTAGGATTAATAGTGAAATATTAATATTCCATATTTTATAAACTGTGCCTGTTTCTAAACTGTTTATGAATAGAACATTAAGGTAAATTCTAGCCTGTACTTTCAGGCATAAATTTTGGTTTTTTGCCAAAGTTTGTAAATATGAGCAATATATACACCTATTTTTTTCTAAATGACTGTTTCCAGAATAGCCAACCTGCAGTAGATTACTTCTGAAATATTTTGCTTTTTTTTAATATGCTTTGCTAAGGGATGTTGAAAATAATTATTTTAGGACTTATGCTTTTATATTATTAGCTACAGAAGGTTGACAGCAGTAGATCCTCTCATTTGTGACTGCACTGGACATACACCGATGCCAGAAGGAGCTGCAGTGTCAGATCTCCATTTATTTATTTTTTTTCTCAAGTCATACTCTCTGCCTTTTGAACCCTGTGTAAAAGATTTGATGGTAGCAAAGTTCTGCCCACAATGCTGACACCTACATGAACAGTCTGACTTATTTTACACCAGTCACTTGGATAACCACCTCTAATTATTAAGTCATAAGCATCTCGCGTCACACTGCAGTAAGCAAAGGAGTGAGACAGACAGCTGAAGTCACTTTGTCACAGTGGCCACTGATCCACTTCTCACAGCACGTTTGAAGCACTGTGAGACCTACTAGATTGCTGGAACCCTGGATGCTGAGAATTTTAAACTGATGAGAAAATTAAGCCTCGTAAAGAGGCCCTGTGGCATGGGATGTGGGAATTTATGGGCCCGTTTATGGGAATTTATGGGCCTTTCCCAGAAAATGCCAGAGTGATTACACACCTTAGGAAGATTACAGCAATCCCAGACAATTCTGAAGAGATGACAGTTAGCATTGCTGTACAAACAACACTTCCAAGAGTGAGCCGAGAACCGATTTCTGCAAATAATGCAGCTGAGGTTTAAAAATGTTAACTAATCACAGGGAAGTTTTTTAAAATCAGTTGTGTGAAGGGAAGCCACCTCAGGTGTGCTGGAAAATAAACTGTAAACACTTATTCAACACAGTGAGAAATTGTTAATGAGAAAGGGATCAAAGCACTTGACTCAGATTCTAGACAAAGTAGGCTACATGACTTGCTTCAGAGATACACTCCCCTGTTAGCTTCTTGGAAACAAGTATGTCAGTATAGATAGAGTCTGAGCAGAGGTCTGTACATACACTTGAAAGGGACAAATTTAGATTTGACTGACTGGAAGGGGAAGCTCAGCTGTGCCCCATCCAGCATGTGAGATGACAGGGCAGGAAAGAAAACTCCCCACAAGCACATGGCTTAGCAAGCCACTCAGGGTGGGACAAACCTCATGTGTAAAGACCTCAGCATGAAAGATCTGCTTACTGCACGTGCCTTCAAGGGTTAACAATAAATAGCCCACATAATCTGAGGTGACAGCCATGTGGTGGCCCAGCAGGGGCAGACACAGCATGAGGTGTGTCTCCATGCTATAGCTGGAAGTGCATCTGGGCACATCCACCCCTGCTGTGCTTTTGGAGCACTCCCTGTTCCCATGGCCATGCCTGGCAGTCCTGGGGCCATCTTGGCTCTGTTAGCCCACCTCTGGGCACGGTGGGACAAGGCTTCTGAGGGACATCCCTGCCTCAATCTGTCCCATGCCAGTCCACCCCCTGCCTCCACACAGCCAAGGGCTCCCCACTCACACGGTTTGCCGTGCCTCCACAGGCACTGCATGGCTCAAAATCTGTGACAAATTAAAAGAGGACTTTGATGGACTCTGCAGCCTGTGGTTCCTCCTCCACAGAGTGAGAGGAGGCTGTCTGCTGTGGGGTTCACCCTCCCAAAATGGATTACATGTATGCCAAAGGTTCAGGGATGCACATGGCACTGACATGCCTGGCCACACAGGTGAGTGTAACTGGAGAAACGTGCCTGTTTTGAAATCCACATAAAGACAAGCAGCACTCAATGAACACCAACATCCAGCCTCAGGGATCACCTCAGGAAGTCACAGCAGTCAAACATGGATCCCTGATAGCTGGCCCTGGACTCCTGGCCTCTGGAGCAGCTGGTCCTCCCATCAGGCATCTCTACTGCCCCAGACCTCCTGTGACCCACGGCCCTTTCTCCAGTAGCTGGAGAAAGTTGGACCCCGATTTCTCATGCCACCCACTGCACAGTCCTGCTTCAAGGTCACTGGGGGTCAACACACAAGAGCACACTCACGCAGAAAGTAATCAGCATCAAAGTTTAAATGCAGGTCAGAACAAATGGCAGTGAAAAGGTGCAAGGTCCAACCTGCCAAGCATATTGGCTGTTGGCTTGCCTAAACATGACCTGCCATTAATATACTCCCTTCTCTCCATTTGATATCCTTCTCTCTACTCTTGCTTGCTCCCAAAACAAGCACTTGTGCCTAATTAACTTTTTCTTGCTAATCTCAGATTTGCTACAATATTACTAAATTCAGAACATCTGATATTGCTATCCAAGTCATCTCAGCCTAACATGATACCAATGATACAACTACCAAGGCACCACTCAGCCTGCAAGGTCTCACTTCCCAAAAGGTTTCCAGTACTTGCCCCTGGCTACCTTTCTCATGACCCCTAACAATCTGTGAAGACCAGCCACTCTTTGAGGTGACATAAGTCCTGTCACCTTCTTATCCTGTTGCTCCATAGGTCCAGTCATTGCTCACATCATACCTGAAAGTTTCTCACTGTTAGTTCAATGAGCTCAACATCCTGGCCTGAACCTGATCATCTGTATGCATACCTTAACTCCATAGTCTTGGGTCTCATCAATTACAGAAAGTCTCTGCAAAAATCAGAGAAAGTGCCCAAGAGCTAAAAGTGCCTTTACTTTGTCCCATGAAACTTCACTCCTGTTTGACTGAAAAAGATATTGATAAAAATTAGCAATTCCCTGCTACTGCTGATGTTGGCAACACCATCTACATCATGCCAAAAGTTTGCCAGAATAAAATTTCTAATAATGTTCTTCAGAACTGTGACCAATACACTAAAAAATACACCCCCCAAAATCAGAAAAAAAAAACAGTTGTCTTAAAAAATGTGAGTTTTAACATCTATTTTGTTTTTTTCTGCCTCAATTTGAACTATCAAAACTGAACATGTACTCCTATTTATAGATATTCATGGGGAAGAACAACTTAAAAAAAAAAACCGAAAAAGCTGAAATTCTTACTCATCCATCCAAATAGGTTTGCTTACAGGTAAATTTATTCTCTGAATAAATTTATTCACATGGGGATGTTTTAGGAAAAAAAGAACATAAAAAAGCATGGAAATATGCAGCAGTGAAGAATGTTTTTCTAAGAACAAGGGGAAATAAAGTCCAAACACACTGCCTTGGCTCTTTTCCACGCACATCAACTCTCAGCGGTCCTACTCCCCTCAAGAGTGCTAGACAGGAATGAAATTCAGCAGCCTAAACTAGCTCCCCTCACACTTGCTACTGCTATTAATGTTAATTTTCTCATTCAGGCTGTATCATAATGCCAAGATGAAAGATTCAGACTGCCAAAGAATAACTAGCGGCAGTGAGAGGCTGCCTGGGGAAAAGACGCCATTGCACATCATCCTGTATAATTTTTTCCATCAGGACTGACTGAAGAACTAGAAACAAGGCAAGGGGGTGGGAAGAAAAAGAAGCAAAGTAGCACAAATTATCCTTTGTTCATCTCAATTTATTTTTTGTTTCAGAAAAAAAAACCAGTAGCCCAAATGCAAGATCTTAACAGTTAAAATGAAAATTATAGTGAGATTCATTCAAATAGCATAACACAGAATATACTGTGGAAGCTAATAGCTACATTATTGAATCATAAACATGGTTAGTCATAGAGAATCCTTTAAAATGCTGTATTTTAATTTCTAATACTCTATTCTTATGAGGCATTTTAGGAGTATAAAGGCTTGGTTGTTCAGTAAATACTTAAAACTTTTAGAATAAAATGGAATAGTTCAGGTATACAGGACCTACAATGATCACCTGCTAGTTTTAAAAACTTATAAGTCAATGACTATTACTAAAAAGCTCCTTAAAATTGTATTATTTTACTTCTATTTTTGGCATTTGTATTCAGAGCCTCAGCACACATCAGACACATCTTGAACTACATTGTTTCATTAACATAGGTTGCACTGATACTCATAGCTTTAACTTTCTTATATCTGCACATAGTTCCTGTTCTGCTTTGTTGCCTGATTTGTGTGTTCACTGAAATACACAAGAAAATTCAATCAAGAAATTTTAAAAAGTGACTGCTATTCAACACCCACTAATTTAACTTATCAAACAACTACAGAAAAAAGAAAAGCAAAACCTAAAAAAGATGAGAAGAGAGATCGGTATTGATACCAAGCCAGTTTTTTACTTCTCCATTGATAATACCAGTGAAATTTCCAATGACCAGTAACAATAATATGGTAATAACCCCAGTACTTAGGAAATGCCTCCAGCAGTTAAGCACAAGGGAAGCAGAAAGAACAGATATTTTGCTGAAGCTGCACAGCACTGAAATAACAAGAGCTAGACTATGAACCATCAATTCCTCACTTGCAGGACACTACCTTGAAAACCACTGAAAAACCACTTCCTGAGAAAGAGCTGGACTGCCAAATTCCTAACTGCTTACACACACCATTTCAAACCAGCCTGAAAGCACTAGCACACCCTCTGCACACCACCATCCACTTCCATTCTCATTTGGGGCTGGAATTTAATCAGGAGTTGAATGGTTTTTATCTGATTTTTGACCTTCACCTTTGAACATCCATAGTTTTGTTTGGTATTGGACACAAGAGCAAAGAGATTTTTGTTTCTTTTATACAAAAGAGAGTGTGAACACCAGTTTATGGGATATTATTAGGAATCAAATGAGAGGAATGAAGGAGAGAAAGGGGAGGAAAATCCTCCTTGACATCCTGTGCACCTGGCTGACTGCACTGATTTATAAACACCACAAAGGATACACAAAGGGATGTCTTGCCCTAGATGGTACAGCACATATTTACTGGTCTTAAATTCAGCATTTCTGTTACTTAAATTGCTTCAGAATGGAAAATTGACACCTACTGTATATTGTGAATTACTGCAGTACCATCTTCAATATAAGACTGGATCTACACCTGGGCAACTTGATCTGACCCCACAGCTGTCTCAGCTTTGAAGGGTTTGGACTGCTTATCTCTTAAGGCCTTCTCCCGCAGAAATTTTCAATAATTCTAATATCAATTTGGATTTGAAGAACAGAAAAGCAACAGAATGGCTCATACTGAAAAACTGAGTTCTGTAGGTTGAGATTTGCATGTTAGATAACAGATATATATAATTACTTAACAGATATATAGAATTCTATGAAGACTATGGCAGTACATCAAATTCATGGCACATTTATTCAGTCTTGAATTTGAGCATTTGCATATCTTAGTGCACATAAACACTGAAAAATGAACAATAACAGAAGGGTATCATATATGGCATGGTGATAATTGGACACAGATGAAGAACAGAACCACAAAGTGAGAAAATTTAATATAAAATTTCATTTAATAAGGAAATAAACTGAGATTTGAAGCAAAAATACCACCTCCAAATAAAGGCATGAATGCAAAATGTATTTTTCAAGAAGTCAGTTAGACCTAAGTGTTCTCTAGTGATCTTGGGCTCCTTTTTGATCTATTGTTACATCTAATATCACCTAATCTCTACTGAATGTAACTATCTGTCCTTGTCATCCCTACTTTCAGCTAAACTAGTCTGAGCCTTCTTTATTTGAGAGATTAACCAGTCTAAATCTTAAGGAGCAAGCTAATTCATAAGAGACAAACTGGATCACACAGAAGTCTATCCCCTACAAATAATCCACCTCAAAACACATTAGAACACAATTCTTAAAATTTCCACATGAATAATAACACCAACAGAAGCAGGTTTGGAAATCCAGACAATATGAAGTTAAAACTGCCCACATGGAATAGTTTCAGTTTCTTAAAACAAGATAATGTCATCATGGAATAAGAAATGATGATAAATGGATAATTAAATGGTGTGGAGTCCTGGTCTTTCTGGGAAACCCACACAACCATATCAGGTCAGCAACTCAAGCTGCTGTCAGCATAGAAGCAGCAGAGAGTTTGTATTTTAAACCTCCAAAATGGGATGATCTGGCGTAAATGGGGCACTAGAATACAAAGTGTTCAGTTGTTGACTCACACAAAAATTTCACCAGATATTTAGGAAAAAGGTCAGCTTTGTACCAGGTGAAGAAAATCTTTTTTCTCATGGGGGATTTCCCTGAAGAAGAAGGCAGCATTTGAGCTCTTCAGATTTGCATTTTCAGGTACAGTTGGCAGGTAACAGTACAAAAGACTACACTTGATTTGAGGGTTTCAGGCTAAATTTGTCTATCAAAGAGTAGAAAACATTTACTTTGGAGCATAGATATGTAGCAGTTTCTGTGACTAAGCAATAAAAGGATCCTTACTTATAATTGTTCTCTTCTGTTTCACAGACTGTAATTGTGACAAATGTATCTGAAAAAAAAAAAACTTTAAAAAAATCCCCCAACTTTTTAAATGCTGAACTACATTTGGAAGGGTAGGAAAGGTATATCTTTTCTAGTGAGGGAAAAGTGTTAATTAAAGTAGTGAATTTTTCATGTAGAAAGTAATTTAATATTCTCAAAACTTTTGATTTATCTCAGAATTATTTTTTAATAAAAACTTTGCCAGCCTGATGCAACCTCTAACTAAGTTCTTCCAAGATGGTCTAATCCATTGTTTCTCTGCTCCATCATTAATACTGCCTACATATTCTAAAACTCAAATTAGGTTGTCCCACACATTCACACTTTCACTTTGAGCTATTCCCCAATTTCACCAATTCTTCTCCTATTTTTTATTGTTTTAATAAGGTAGGCATTACTCTGCTCCCAAGACTTATGCAACCAATCTAAAAAAACTTGCAAGAGATTAGTTTTTATCTCATTTTGGTAATACTAATCCTAAATATTGAATCTTTCAGGCATTTTTAGAGGCTGAAAAATGGATGAAAACTGAGCAACTAATTATTTTGGTTGTTCTTTAGAAGACTATTGTTTACAGAGTACAGAGGCATTCAGAGTAATATCAAATAGAGAATCCTGTAGTTCCTGGTTTATAGAATAAGGGATTAAATTACTTTTTATATTAATTTATTTATTCATTTAGAACATCCTAAATCTGGAATTTTATAGCAATAAGGGTGAAAAACACACCTACATATTTTAGAGGGAAAGTGTTTATGTGTCTTTCACTTATTCTTTGCAGTTTTTTGGGTTCTTTCAGGTGGGATGAGTGTGGGTTTTTCCCCTTTCTCTTTCTTCAATCCCTGCTAGACATGGCAAACTTGTTTTTTCCTCATCTTTTTACAAGTTTGCAATTTTGGTTTGTGAATCTCCAGGGCAAGACAGTAATACTGGGAATTGAAAAAGCATCTTACAACCTTCTTCAGCAGACCATACAAAATGTACTCAGCAGAAATGAATTGTTCTAAGAATTTATAGGGATTTCTACTTTTTTCATCTTAAAACCAAATAGCCCTTTTTAAGTATGTCTATAAGATATCAGTGTGCTTTTTCTCCCTGAATGAATTCCTGTATTTTAACTTTTTGTGACCTATTATATATCATAGTAGTGAAAGCTGACAGGCCCTTATCTTTCTAAAAGGGGTCCTACATTTACATTGCTGTTTCTAAATGACACGTCAGCATTTAACCTTAGTGTAAAATCCACTTTTGAGAGACACAAACCCCAAAGAGCCTACACAACTGATTCTAGACTACCTACATTATAAACATATATATATTTTAAAGGCACTGCTGAGAGAAGAGTGTGAAATTCCTCCCTCCAGCCTAAACAAAAAAAAAAAAAAAAAAAAAAAAAAAAAAAAAAGCCAACAGATTATTAACGTTCCTTAAAGTTTAAGGAAAAAAAAAAAAAGTCCACACATCAAACATCAAGAGGAAAGACTGTCAGTTCCACCAGAAAGTACAGCAAAATCCACTTGAAGTAAATTGAAAGCTTAGGCACATTTTCCCTCTTTGAGCAGCAGCATCAGTTTCAGCCATAACCACAGCCCCATCCTTGGGTACTGTGCCCCTCTCAGACACCCAGTGTCACTGGGGCTGCCATCAGGAGGACTCTGTGGACACGTCTCAGCCACCTCAGGGCAAGGTCCTGTTCCCCTCAAATCCCTGCCTGGGGCAGTTGGAATTGTGAGCTTTACACCAGCAGAGATTGAGGCATACTCTCCAATTCTAACTCAACATCACTTTTTGATACAGATGTTTCTTTAGCAAATGCATTCCTGAGCTCTTTAGCTATTTAAATATAACAACTAATTTTAATTTAATATACTGCTCTCTTGAACAGTCTGGAGTCTTCAAATCCACCACTGCAGCACAAACTCAATTTATTGATTGTGTTCATTTGTGAGATACAGGCTTAAATCAATTAGTAATGATCACTTAAAATGTGAAACAAATATACTTAAGTGCTTTTTTAATTCAAAAGAATAGGCAAAAAAAGCCTCCTTAAGCCTCCCCAGTGCTATATTTGGGCAAAGAGAAAGAAAACTTAGGAAAAAAAAAAATTCCTCTGCAAGTCAGATTTGCATTCAATCTGTATTTTTCAAGGTTAAGAAAAATCAGAAAAAAAGCTGCTGGTATAACACCAGAGAACCACAGGAAGGGACCCACAAAGACCATCAAGTCCAACTTAGAATGGCCCTTACCCTGGTCAAGCTTGCAACACTGGCATTATTAGCACCATGCTCTAAGCAACTGAGCTAATCTCAGGATCAAGACACACTGGTCCCAATTAAAGCTCTATATTAAACTACTCAATATTCCATGTTTCCATAATGGACAAATACTAAGAAATTAAATCAGCATTACTGACAGATTCAAATACTGTAAACTTCATACTAATTTTCTAAGGTAACTTGTTGATTTTTACTATTTTGAGAAAGTTTGCAATGCAAGTCAGTTCCTGCATGAAAGGATTAAATAAATTAAAAATTCCCAGTATTCAGAACCTTCTAGATTCAAGCTATGTTTATTTAGAGCCATGCTTCAAACAAGACTAACAGTAGCTCCATGATAACATTTCTCTAGAGTTATGTCTTTAGGTAGCCAGCAGCCCTTTCCTGCCATGAGAAAAATTAGTAGGTACAGCAGTTGACCACACAAAACATTTTCTGTGATATGACTATGGGGGTTTTCTTCAAATGGAAGCTAAATATATTTTATTGTAAACCAGATCTCCACTCTTACAGAGCACTTCACGGTTTTTTGGATTTTTTTCCTCAAAAGAATGTTTTTTAGTTTTATTCAATGAAGTCACTAGAGCCAAATAAAAAAATCCACTTCATTCAAACAGAAAAATGATCATTTGAGCCAGGCATGCTATTTAATGAGTCTTGTAGACAGAAGATTTTCATTAAACAGATGAAAACAGGAGAGAAAATAATTCAAACACAACTATACTTTAGCACAAGAGCCATAATGTGGAGCAGAACTAGAGTCCTGTAATATAGAGTATTTCATCTGAATAAACTTGTACAGTGGCTATTGATTTACAAACATTCCAATTTGCATAAGGAATGCAAAGGAGCACTCATTGAAGGTAGGAAATAGTATTTGTTTAATAATATCAAAACTTACTTAGCTACATTGGAATTGCTACTAAAGTTATAAAAATAAGACTTTCTTTACTAAAGTCCAAATTGACTCATGCTTTCATGACAACTCAGTATCAGAGCTGTGTTAAAATTTTTTGATGTCTTGGGCACGTAGTTAAGAGGTTCTCCATTCCCAGGAAGATAAACTGCTAAACAATAAGCACAGGACTGCACATTGCATGGATCCAAATGAACTGCTTTTCTTCATCACATCTTTCATTTTAAAGTGCTCAACACCTATTTCTCTCAGATAAAAAAGTTACTCCAAGCCCCCAACAGATAGCCATGTAAATACAAATATGCCATATTTTTAAGGAAAATACTCCATCTTGTTGGCTCAAAGAACACTTTAAGTGGTTCTGGATCTTTAATGCTTTGACCTTCAGCCCTGTAACCCAGAATTTTAGGACAGAATTATTGGAACAAGAACTGAATCAAAAGCTGAAAAAAAATCAAACAAAGTCTATGTTTTTCCAGTGTTTTTACTCTGCTTATGAATTATCTGTATAAATAGGTTTTTTACAAATATACTGCCAATCTGCTGTGTAAAGAAGCAAAAAGAACCACATTTTAGCTTTTCTCATATGTGAAAACTCTTTGACCTTAATGCTTACAAAAGTTATATAACAGCTCCTACACTCTGATTCAGTAAATAAAAATATTTTTTAAAACCCAAACACTCCCACCTTCCTCTCCAAAAAAAACCCAACAAAAAACCCCCAAACTCGAACAGCAAGTTTTTTACAAATAGAAAGGAAAAGAAATAAAGAAATGTCCAGATTTCTGTTTAAATGTAACTCACATAAATAACATAAAGGGGACATACAGCTTCTCCAAGTAAATAAATAGTCCCAAGATAACAGTCTTGTGCCACTTGCCAGTCTGATGGCAGTGTCACAAATAATACTGCAAGCTAAATAAATGTCACTGCATTAACAACAGATGTGGAACTCTTAATTTTGGCTGGAAAAGACAAGATAATAAGAAAAAAAAAAAGGTACTTGTTCTGTCACATACTTTGATATAGTGCCTTTTGGCATTTCAATCTACTGAAAGCAAAACCAAAATGCTGGACTTTGGAGTATGGACATGTAGGGGTGCCAAGACATCTCAACACGATAAATTAGGTTATTAATAAGGGAGTCCACTAAGAATCAAAGAGAAACTCTGAAAGTCTAAGTAAAGTTTCACTCTAAAAAGCTCTGAGACTTCCTGATTATTTATTACAAAATAATTACAGTTCTGCAAATGGTAATGGAAATTAAACTTTGGTAATTATTCAAACTTACAGACTTTTCAGAACAGTTCTGAGAATGCAGCCAATGATTTACCACTTTCAGACACATTATTTTTTTAAGAATTTGAAGAAAATATGAATGCCTTCTGAAGATGAGATGTACTGACTACTTCTTTGTTGAACTTATGATTCCCTAAATTACTGTCTAATATGTTATTTAAATAACTTCTGTACCTAATGAATTGGGGATTCAAATGACTAAACCACACTTTTAGTTTGACAACTCTTTTAGATCACATCACCTGGCCCCACTGCTTTTCCTATTGTTCTAGCACTCTGGAAGTACAGTGATTATTCTTTTGTTGAAAATAATGTATCTAAAGACTTTAATTTACTGTAGCTAGCAAAATCTCCCAACAAAGGGATATAACTGACAGAAGAAGAGACAATTAAAGACTAGCTAACAATGCATCCAAATGCATTCCTTGGCAACCCATTATAAAAGTACACAGTGACAGCAAGCATGATGCAATCTTGCAAGGTTTTGAGTGATATATAAAAAGGTAATGCTAAAATATTTAACCCACATCTTGGAATTAATTACTTAGCCCATATTGAACACACATTAATCAAAATTATTTACATCAAAATAAGTTGGTTCATTGAAATATACAAACTAGAAGTGCAGCTGTACAGCACACAATCTTCTCACTCCTTTCTTCTTTCTGGGGATTTAACTTGGAAATGTCATATGTAGGATGCTCAAAGAACCTAGAAGCCTTCCCTTTGCTATGGGACCTGGAAGTTCAGTTTCTATGGGCTGTATGTGCTCATTATGAGACTGAGTCCTCCTGTAATCCTCTGTTTATTTACAGCCTGCCTACCTGCATGTTTCTACCTCCTCCCCATCTCCAAAGCCTTTTGTCATTTTATAAAAGTACCAGGTATTTCCAAGATTAATGACTTGCTAGGGCCAAAGGCCTGCAGCAGTATCACAGGTTATCAGCATCTTCCAGCTGCTCTTTAATCTCCAGACAATCTCCAGCACCTTCATCATTAGTAGTTAATTAGCATTAATGAAAGCTATGCACACAGTGAGAGGCTAATATACCCCCAAGCTTGTATGTCAGTAATCCTTACTTTAGAAAAAGGTATCCTCCATGAATAATATCTGCATTGTTGAGTGAAAGAATATTTCCCTACCTACCCAAAGGCATAGGCATCAGTTTAGAGACTAATGATTTGTAAAATTTCATGAAAGATAAGAACATTGCAGACTTCAGATTTCAGAATGCATTCAGTCTCCACCCCCTCATCTTCATTATTTTTCTCTACCTGTTCTTGGCCCATGCCCTTCCTCTCTACTTTACATTCTTGACCTCTTTGGTCTTCAAGTACCTTATCTTGGCCTTAAGAAATTGAAGGGAAATCATCTTTACGTTCTTGCTTTAAAACAAGATGACATAACCTCGAAAGCTCCAGAAATATCTGCTGCACAAAACTACTTGTGAGAAGTGACAGTTGTCTCCATATGTTACCCATAATACTCACACTCTACTGGTCTATAGGGCAATTGCCTATGCCTGGCATTCTGCCAGGATTTATATAGATAAGCCTGGTCTGCTCTCTTCTACTTACTCATCTACTGACTGAAACATACTTTACATTTTCTTTGTCCAAACATCTTGGTCCTGAGGTGTTGTCACACCCCCAACCTTCTGAGCTTTTTCAAAAGTAGCATACATTGGGAAGCAAAATTGTATGAATAAATACTTCAAGAAAAAAAGATGTAGAAACAAATATTTACATTGCAAAGGTAATGTAGCAAATAATTCCAACTACATATTTATTCCATATTCACAGATTCAATATTTTCAAATCCATTACTTAAAACTTTCCTCCTGATTTTAAACTCTTTCCAAAAAATTGCAAATTTTACTTTTTTTTTTCCCTAAAGGACATTAATAGTTACACTGATATATTTATTTGCTTCAAAGAAATCACTTAAACTTCTTCTAAGAAGCCTGTGACTTTTATACTAGGTTATGTAGGCCTGCAACTCCTGCCATGCCAATATAATTACAACAAAAAGTCTAAATTTTTGCCAAAAGAGAGAAAGGGACCACTTCATTAAATCAGCATGAAAAAGATTGAAATTGTTTCAAACTACACTTTAGATCATGGATATTTCTAGAGGCCAAGTCCAAAGAGAAACTCCTTGACTAAACTCTCAGTGGTTCCACTGCTAAGTTTTTTTATATTTATGAGCTAGGGATCAGGCACTCCTGTGAGAGCCATCCTCTACACCAAGGTTAACACACAGAGCAGTGGTACTCTGCAAACTTTAAATCATTCATGCCCTGCTTTAATCTTACTCCAGCACTAAATGATAATGCCAGTTTCTGTGAAGAATGTTTAATATATTGAAGCAGAAAAAGCTATTCAGATCATTTGGTCAACATATCATATTCACTGAAAACTTTTAACTAACATCACACAAGAATTAAATCAAGTTGTTGCCAATCCAAATGGATGTGCATAAGTTAAGGTTACCAGAGGTTTACTTGGGACAGGAACTACACCCAGACTCTCCCATATTTCAGTATTTCAGATAAATGTATGAAATATTTGTAGAAACCACTGCCCCCTCCAACTTCTAGAGATGGAGTCATTTACGAAGTAATCAAATCTCTGTTTACATAAAATTAAAAGTCTTCTTGCTTATTTAGTTGATGATTTCAACAACACTCCTTTATCCATTCAAAACATAGCAAACACAGTGCCACTTTATGTACTCTATTGACTCCCAGCAAGAGTCAGACAAATATTGCTGTTCAAGCTACACTAGAGGACTAAATTGAGAAATCAGCACTAGATGTCCACCTACCTTACCTCATCTGACTCAAATTACTAAAATGACTAATGCCTTGAAGTCTAATTTCAAATTGCATTATCTTGCCTAAGTCCTGAAGTTAAATATGCTTTAAGTTTTGGGTTTAGGTTTTCTGTAAGGATTTTGCTGCTGTTTTTTTAATGTTTACTGTCACACAATTCTACAGACAGGAACACTCGAAGAAAGCACTACTGATTACAGAGCTTTGGATAAGAGAAGAATGTTCTTCTTTGGTCCTACTTTCTCTGCTCTCACTTTCATCAATGCCATAGAAACCCTATTGGAGACACATTTGTTGCATGAAACTTTTTAAGGATATTTTTCAGTAACTTCACCTTAATACAAACACCTGCTCATGTAAAGACTTCATCTGTAAGAAAGTTCCTAATTACACTGAACTTATACATTTATACTGGGGTAAACATACACAAGTACTGGAGTCATAGACAAATGCACATATTTAAAGTTAAGAATATGTACCAAGAAATAGCCTTGCATAGGTAGTTCTTATCATAGCAAATTAAGGTTCTAAAGAGTGAAAGTATCAGATCACTTGTGGCAAGAAAGCTGGGACTGTTCACAAAGGAGCTGAGACTATGACTTGACTTTTATCCCAATGCAAAACATAGAGAAGGTTTGCTAGGCTAACTTGTTTATCTCTACATACTGTACTACCATTGAGCCTACACAGATAAGTGTTTGCACTGGAGACAGGTATCAAAGCCAAGAGCAGTGGAAGAAAGTGCTTTGTTAGATAAATACATCAGGGATGCTGATGTTCTGGACTGAGGCTGTGTATTATCAGCCACATGAAAGTACAGAAGCTGCCCTACTCTCTCTAACAGTCTGAGTGAGAATTTGTCAGTAGGAAAGATGCCATTTTTGCCCCTTAAATTCAACCTAAAGGAGTTTCCCTTTATCACCTCATTCTTTTCCCCAGCTGTCACACGTTCCATGCTTTTGACATTTGTTTATCCACTGGGTATTAAAAAAATGTTATTCTTAAAATCATTCCTGACTTTATTCTCTGTACTACCTCATCTCTAAGACTAAAACACTTAGATGTGAAATAATTGTACAAAATATCACACTAACACATTTAAGCAAAAAACCCAAACCAAAACTAAACCACACACCCAGCCTGTTGATTATCTAATCATCTTTGAGAGGAGGCAAGTAACATTAAGAGCTCCTGCAGAGTAAATATGAAGCAGGATGTGTATTAATCATGGTCAATACATTTTTAAGAGGTTTTGGTGTAAACACAGTCTCAAAATCTGGCTGGAGTACTAGGTTTTGCCCCTCCTCTCTACACCATCCCCCTAAGCTTTTTTCTAATGTCAGAATACCAAAATAATTATGCTAGTTGCATAACTTTGATCATTCCTCTTTACAAACAGCATTTATGACTGCGCTTTAAGAAATTTCTAAAAAGACCTATCGGAGACATTTTTCTTTGTCTGGGAAAGGGAAATTTGTTTTCATTCATCCTGAACAGAACCACAGAATAATTTAGGTTCCAAAAGACCCTTACGATTATTGAGTCCAACAGTTAAGACAATATGATAAAGTTATAAGCACTTTAATGATTATTTAAGCATAATCCATGTCTATAGGAAAACAACAAGTTAAATTAAAAAGCATTCTGCTGAATTGTAAATCTTTAAAGAATGTGGAAAATTCACAGCAAATTTCTGTGTGTATTTCAAGCATGGGGTTAGAGACTAACAATTTATCACAAGGAAAATATTTGTGTGAAAAAGGAAAAATCCATTTTGTCTTCCATATACAGTCTTGAGAGACTCTAGGATTAAAAAACTGATTTGTCACTATACTACTTCACACATTCACACAATGTGAATTAACATGCTACCAAATTTATAACAGCTCATTGCAAGAGCAACCCGGTTGTAAATTAAGTTGGCATTATTAGAAGAACATAAGTTGAAAAAAAACATGGCTAAGATGGCAAAGCTGAGTATGCTGATTTAGGAAAGTGATAGAAGACACTCTGCCAGGATTTATTTCAGTCATCTTCTGCATATGCATTATAACAAAAATCTTTTTCCATATGTAGGGGTGGGGTTTTGGGACTTAAAACTTTTGTTTCAATGGGTAAGAAAAGGATGGAAGTTCCTCTCATTGGGAGAGCCTACAGATAATTTCATTTCACCTTCACAGTAGAAATGGCCTTTTTTAGGAACACATTCCTTTCAGATCTTGTACATCCCAAGCTGTCCATTATGTACAAAGGAGACGGTAATGGACTGATTCAAAACAAAAGCCTCAAAGACAGTGGAATTCAGGTCAGGAATCTCTTCTTTGTGTTTGAAATGCCAGTCAGAGCATCCAGTAATGAAAGATCAGTCAGTAAGGTCAAAATCCACTGCATGTAAGTACAGCTGTGGAGTTTGGGACTGCTGGCAGTCAGATCCTGATGAAATCAAGGCAAGCACTGAGGAAACATTTGCACAGTGTCACATATGATCTCTTTGGAATAGATGTTCTTCAGAACAGCACTCAATTATTTTGTCTGGTCTTTTCCCTTTCTGAAACTCCTCACTTCAACATGAAAAGTTCCACCCATTTTACATATTTTCATGCAAGTCTCTTGGAAACAAATTCTGTGTGATCACTACGACAGACAGGAAAAATCACAGAATCATTTAGATTGAGAAAGACCTTTAAGATCATCGTGTCAAACCATGAACAAACACTCTATTGGGTGGCCACTGAACTTTATACCTAATCTCTCCATGAAGTGCATTTCCTCAGTGCATTTAATCCCAGATATTGCAGAAACATTGTTCTACATGTCAATTTGAACAGATAATCCCACTGGCATGATAATCCCACATGTCAAATAATCCCACTGGTTTTCTATTAGTAGTATAGGGAGTTATACATTGTTCAACAGCTTCTCATGGCAAAGTAGCAGTGAGGACAAGGAGTTTTTCTTTCTAATTCAGATGACAGAAAGACAGGAACTTGAGCACTTGAAGAGGGATTTTTTTGTTTATTCTTTCAAGTAAAGACAGAATTGTTTTGTTTATTCTTTCAAGTAAACCCTAGTTTCTTTCTGTTACCTCATCTCTCCCTTCAAATCTCAGTCTCAGCTTTCTACTCTCTCAGGTCTCAGCATCAACCAGATCTAGTACTTCCAACTGGCTTTGAGACATCATTTCCAATCCTCGCCTAATTTCCAGTCTCAACACCCTGCCTATCACTGTCTAAAACACAATCCAGCATTCAAATTTAATCCCTTTGCTGGTCAGGCTTTCACTGTGTCTTGCCACCAAGTTCTAAGATCATTTTTCCACTCATATTAGGTGCAATTCATCCCCTAAAACTATTGAAGCTGATTGTTTGGCATCATCATCTTCAGCTCACATGCACCATACTGCACATGACACATGGCAAAAGCACAGAACTAGACCCAGCACAATCTGAAGCAAATTCAAAGTCTAATTATTGAGGAAAATCCTCTGCGGCCTTGAACTGGAATAAGCTCATTTGGTTTGAAACTTCAGGGCATGTACATGCAAAATTCAACTAAGCCTTTACTAAGAGCATGTAAAATGTGATTTTCAAGAGCTCATGGCTTGGACAAGCTGGGCTGTTTCATAAACTCATGTAAAAATACACAAGTAGGGATCATGTTTTTAGCAGACCTGTGTCTTGTGCTCTCCATATTGGTGATAGCAATTTCCAAACATTTCATTATTTTGTCTCCTCTCTTCGTTCCCACATTGGAAAACAAACAAATATCTCACCTTGGGAATATGTGGAAGCAAATAAATTGACAATCTCAATATTATTCAGGCTTCAAAGTAGAAGGGTCGGTCCAAAGGTTATTCTACACCTAAAGTTAGGTTTGCAAAGAAGATATTGTAAACAAAATTTATGAGAAAACCTACCTAAAAATGAGTTTACCTCTTATTACTGGTAGTACTCTGTATTTGAATGTGTAGGTTACTTTAGCCTAAAGATAGATCTGATTATGAAAAAAAGAGTGACTCTGCTTCAGCTCCCCTTCTTTACCTAATTTTAAACTCTGCCTCACGCTACACACCATAATATTTAGTCCATTATCATATCCTGATTTACATAGACCTGGCATTCTGAGGGTTTTTTATGATCTGTTAAGAAAATGCCCCCTTTTTTTTCCTTCTATTACTCATTCCCAGTCTTCACTTGCACACACCTGAGCAGAATACACAACAGCGTCACAGGCAGGGTTATAAATGGAACTATCCCTTCTGGCTGAGGCAAGTCTTGCAAGAATAATAACAAGTACAATGAATTCAAATATTTCCAAAAGACCCTTAGCTCCTTTATTCTGGCTAGTGTGACAGCTTATGCAACCTACCACCTGATGAGGTAAATAAAAGAGAAGGAGCTTACAAGTTTATTGCTGTCGATCAGCATCTTAAACATATTATGTGCCCCAGCACGAGTTTTTCATTTAGAACAAGAAAAGGAAGTCTGTGTGATTTTTTTTTTATTCCTTGCTTGTAGATATGTTGAGTTTTTTATTATTCATGCCAGTATGCTATCCATGCTTCTGCTGACTCCTAAAACATCTGTCCCACTGTTCACAGTTCCTGGAGTGCAATGATATCAGTCCATGCTGATAATCAGAGGACCCTCAATTAAGTACCTACAAGGCAATGAGTGGTAAACAAGAAAATGTAAAAAAAGACAACAGATTAATTCTTCTCCATCCCAATTCACAGAAGCCATTAGAATTCTTTTTGCTTTAGATTTGAAATTCAAATTCCAGTGAAAGTCCATTAAATGTTCATAGCAATATAAAACCTGAAAAAAATCAGTGTAAAGAAATTGTACTGAAGACAGAAAACATAAGGAGTTGAATGAGAGACATGCATTTTAGGTCATATGCCACTGTGATCTCTTTGATAAAATGATACTTTTCCCTAAGAGCACCAATAATTAAAGATCCACTATTACCAAAATACTTTACTATGACTGGGAAAAAAACAAACTGTCACAAAGTAATTTCATTAGAGCTCATTGAAACCATCCCTTGGGCACTTAGGAGAGCTGCCCTACCTTTAAATTTCACGTGAATTTTACAACAGTAGCTTAAGTGCAAATCCATTACCTTAGAAGAGGAGAGAGAACATAAGCAGACTTCTGGATTCTATCACTTTGATAAACAACAATGCATTTTGAGGTGATAACAGCAAGTAACAGGACTAATCATACAACTGCCAAATAATGCCAAATTAATAAATGAAATAGCAGAATGGTGTGACATATGCAGAGTCACCAACAGAGAAAGCTGACAAAGCATTTGGCATTTGTGATGAATGAGAAAGACAAGTGGTAAAGAAGTAGGAATGCAATGGACAGAAAACATTTGGGAATTTTAATTTTCCTGAACAATGTAATGTAGAAGACATGTTCTGTAGCAATGCAGATAGGGTGTGGGGGGAGAAGACACCCAAACAAACCACAAAAGTGGAAGAGGGAAGATGTGTACCATACCCCAAGCTGAAATCTCATATGGTGTTGAAGTATTTTATCACAGTCTTCCATCAGTCTTGGCACTAAATATGAACCAAATTGTAACTTTCCTTGCTTGACTCTGTTTTCAGATCAATTTATTTCCATAAAAATTGAGGAATTCAGAGTAATAGATAATTATCTAGTGTAAAGTCCTCAAATAGCTATGAAAACAAGAAGGTGTTTGTTGTTTTTTCCATCATTGCTCCCTCAGCTTTCTCTGAGCACACTGTTAGTGTGACTCAGTGGTGCAGCTGTATGAAACCATATGCTCAGAAGACCGAGGGCTGCTTAAGCCTGTCAAGAGCCAGACATATCACTGCTGGCATCTGCACCAGTTGTCAAACCAATGAGTATGAGTGTCAGTGATCATTAGACTTATTTTCAGTCATCCAGTTATAGTGACATGACCTGTAATTCTTTTCTGCTTCTGCGGGATACAAGGACCAATAGTCTGACTCACCTAATTTGAGAAATAGTAGAATGTGGATAATATCCTCAGTTGCTATGACAGCATTCCAGGCAGCACATGATCCCAGAGCCACAAAGCCTGATAATAGGACAGAGTCCAAGCTCTACAAGTTAATGATGAAGATGCTCTTTTTTACTTTCTATACTCATTTCTAAGGGGGAAGAGAGAAGAAGCTGCAGGAGCCTATACTAACCACCCTTCATAAAATGTGCTTTCTTCTAGGGTGGTTTCTCATGTATGCAAGAAAAAAAGTCAGCATGGCACAGGCAGCTGGAGAACCTGAGAGCAGCACCCAGTCCTCATGTTGATAGGAAATACTGTTATCATTCTTGGAAGGAGTAAGAGAAATATTTTCTTGTTCTATTTTCTATTACATGGTTGCTATCAAAAAAATCCAGTCAGAAGTTATCCACTAACAAGTATCACTTTCCAATAATAATATGAGATGCAATCTAAGCTGTAAATCTGATACTCTTATCTTCTAGTTCTGCTAACGGTGTCCAAAACTTAGCAGGGATTCTTTGCAATATTGAGTGGGAGCATTTCTCCTTTTCCATGAACACCATATGTTGTCTTTGATCCTTTCCTTTCAATGCAGCTACACTAATTTTGTGACAGTTCACTGGTTCTTAAAATAAATCAAAAGGCATTTATTTATGTATTCAAAACATGTAGAAATTTATATTCTAGCACTTTCTGCAAATTTAAAGTGCATAAACACAAACATTACTACATTATTTGCCTAAATAAATACTAATAATAAATTTTTAATACCAACATAAATTATTTTGTGTACTTATATAACAGTATCTACATACAGAAAAAAAAAGCTTAAATGTCTGTTTTAATAGTTCCTAATAGTTCTTAAATAGTTCTTTCCTGATGATAGCACTACAAGTCATACCAGCTACTCAGGACAGATAATGTTACCAAACTATCTTTACAAAGGAAATGGACATTTCATAGGAACATTTATTTCCACTGTGGTCATCAGGCCACTGCTAAACAGTTTGTAATCTGCAGCATGACCATTCATCTAATTACTGCTGAAACTGTGATATTAATCTATTAATCTACTCAAAAAGGGCAAGTTAAGGGTCAATTGGCAGCAGTGGAATGCCCTTGGTATGGATAATGTGTTGCAGATCTGGTTTCATCTGCTCTTACTGATTTCAACAGTCTGCACAATTTGATTTCACTTCTGAGTGGACAAAAGCACAGAACCCAAAACTGGGTCAAATCATACCTGCACAACACCTGTGATGAATATCTGCACCATTGTTAAAGGCATGAGGGAGTCTCTGACCTGTCCATCATATCCCAGCCACGTGGGCTCCCAGACTGACACAACTCCACAGACAGATCACTCTGGCCCAGGACCTCCCTCTATACTTCACTTTCCTGACTTTTCTGATCTTCCCTAAGTACCAAAATGCAACTTGTATGATAATTGTGGTGTACAGTTTAAATCTGTGGAGACTGTCCTCCTGTAAGTCTCTCTCTTCCTGTCTCCTGTGGAGACGTCGTTCACTAAGCAGCTTCTGAAATATGAACAAGAAGGCATACACACACTTTTCCTTGGAAGGTACAGGTCCTATAGGAAAAGAATGGAAACCACAGGTTTTATTGGAGGGTGGAGGGGAAGGGGGACATCTTTGTGAAAAGGTAGTCCTAGAAAGTCCATTACCACTCTCTTGTTATAAGCCACAATTTTAATTTAGTGCTTGCCATGCAGAAGGTACACAATTGTAAAAATAAGTCACAAATAACTTTACCTGCTCCTCAACACACATTTATATTGCTCACTCCTTAGGTCTCAGGTGGGAATATGGTAAAGAATGATTGAATACCTCAGCTCATGTCACTTATTACTTCTCTCTTGCACATGAAAAAGGCCAACAGACCTTTCTGAACTGCTCAGTCTGCTTCCCTTCACAGAAAGTTATAACCCACACTAACTTTCACAAATTAAACACTGTTTATACAGTCCAGTGTCATTCATAATTACTAATTAACAAGGAACATTTTCATTTCTCTATGAATAACAATACAACAAAAAATATTAAAAGAGTTATGGAAAAACATGTCCCACACAGAAGTCAGATATGTAAACTACATTTGTTAAAGTGTAGTTTTCAACATTCATTTGGTATCCAGCAAGTAATGTCACTTTAAGTACCTTTCAAAATCACTAATTATCTTTCTGAAATACGAATTTGTGATCATAAGATTTCACTTAAGTGAAATTAATCTTCCCTTAAAGACTTAACACAAACTCGAATTGAAAATCTAAACTTTTGATTAAACATTTTTGCCATGATTATATGGTAATAAGATTGAGTGCAATAAGATATTAGCCTAATTAAATTCTTTCAATTAGTTTCAAATGATAGAGGCTAGGGGCACATCTGAGTGCTGTACCTATACAATCATAAATCAAGTGAATTGGTATTTAAGATTCACATTTTCCATTCTTCCCAAATTCTGCATCTCCACAGGCAATTTTAGACACATAATTACCTTTTATTACTTGCACTAACAAATTAAAACTTCAGCAAAATTACTCACTTGTTTTTCTAGTTGTGTACCAAATCAAACAAGTATTTTTATTTTGTGATTACATATTGACTCAAAGTTATTTCTATTATTCTTTTTTCCTCTCTACTTCAAAGTATTTTTTGGCAATTGCAAACCTGCCCAACTGTAAAATGAATAACACATAATAATATATAATGTCAATCCATAGGCCTTCCAAGTTTCTTTATAAAGTACAGTATAGTTTTACTTCTTGAATGAGAAAATAAGCAGCTTTATGATTTATTAGCAAATGGTAGGGAAGGGAGAACCTAGTGCATTTTCAGAAAAAAATACTTATACAGGTGAGTTTATACTTATGCTTCAGTTTTAAGTATTAACACAGGCTCCCCTTGCAAAGGCTCTTGTCCTCCTCTGCTTTCTCACTCTGAACTTCAGAGGTTTCCTCTGCCTTAAACGTGCTGAATTACCAGCTGCGTCATTTCTACTCAAAGACTGAGCTTTGGTCAAGAATATAGAAGAGAGGAGCAGACAAACAGAAGCTCTAATGAGGGAAAAACAGGCTATGTAGAATAAACAAAAAGTAAGCAAATTAAATGAACAACTTATTGCATTCATAAGTAGTGTTCACAGCAACTAGGCTTTATTTTTTTACAAGCCAAGATACTTTATTGACCATTTAGTAATTCCATAATTAGCTATTTTGTTTTAAATTATATTCTGGACTTAGTTCTGTTTTCTTATTAAACTTATAAACAAATCCCTTTAAGGCTGATGCAAAATACCACAGCCTTCTTCTAAACACATAACTGGAGACAAAACAAAATATAAACTTACTGCTTGATATTGCAAGATAGAGTTAGCAGATCTAAAACATTAGGTCTTTCCTTTAGATGGATTGGCTAGGCTTTACTTTAAGGATTGTCCTACTATAGGAAACTGAGGGAGTTATCAGCAACCTTACATTCTCCTCTAATTCAGATAACTAACTTATGTCTGAGAGGTGCAAACTCTTAGGAAAACTCTTGTATTCTTGTATGAAATCATTACCTAGTGAACATCTGATGGAGGCCAGGATTCCATAAAACCCAAAGAAATGTAAAACAAAGTGGTGAAAATGAGACAAAGCCAAATTGAAGCATTGGGCATTTCCAAGATGAGAATGAGCATGGCTCTGTGTTGTGTATCCCTTTACTGTGTGGTGCACAGCTCAGTAACTGGGAGTGCTTGGAAGCACATACCTTAATAGGCTGCTTGACTCATTTTGTCTTCATCCATATTTTAAGGCATAGTATCTTAAATGGGGGAGCAATTTCTAAAGAAATATCATTGATGATTTTATAGATGCACTCTCAGCTTTTCTTAGGTAGGAAAACAGCCTTTTTTTTCCAGAAAGGTGCTGTATATCTACAACTAATTTACAATAATAGGTTTTGATGGGTTATCTGCTTGCTTGTTTGGTGCTCTACTGCTATAAAGACTTCAGCTATAAATGTCTATTTTCTTAAGGTATCATTTACTATATTCTGGCATACTGCTTCAGATGGCACAACAAGAACATTTCTTTAATCATGCCACATTTCCCAGAGTACAGATTTGGTGTTAGGCTTTGTTACAGCACAGAGCTGTACAGTATTTTAGCTGGCTGCTTATAGATTGTCTGATTTTCACCTCTTTATGTCACAATTTAGCACCCCAGTGCTAAGATTTCCAAGCTCCACTCAGCTTCATTGCTCAGTACTTATTTTCTGCTTTAATTTCATGTTCTTATTTTCATTACAATCATTTTCCTAATCCTGTACTTCCTTGCTTGTGAAGCAAGCTTCTGTTTTGTATTCCTGCTCTCTGCATTCCTCAAACCATTATGATGCCTAGAGTAGTCCTGAAAATTGAATTTTTCTTTACTTATGCGTTCTGGATTGGGGATTTTTTGCTTCACCACTAACCAGGGACACTGAGTTTCTTATTAGTGTTAGTTCTTTGGTTTATAAGTGTAAATAATTGTGAAATGCAGATGTGTTCCAAAGTGCCATTCCTACTGGTTTTGTACTGGAGTTGTTCCTTCTCCCAGTCCTTGCACAATCAGTACAACGTGAGTAAGTGTGGTGAGAGCACAAAGCAGTGTGCACATTCACATCTCTGCACTGCACTCCTGTGACACAGGACCACAGAATGTCTGAGCCTGGGAGGCACCTCCAGACATTGTCCAGTCCAATCTCCTACTCCCAGCACCATGCTCAGGGCCATGGGTGTTGAATATCTCAAAAGATGGAAACTTGACAAAGCTTCAGGGCAACCTGTGCCAGACTTTGACTCCTTTAACACTAAAAAAGTTCCCTCTTAATTTATGTAGAATTGTGTCTATTATTCTCTTACTGGACTTCACTGTCTGGCTCCGTTTTTTATATTCCTTCTCCCATCAGGTGTTTATGCACATGGATATAACCAAACAAAAATTAAGAGACATTTCTAAAAAAATATATATATTTTTCTTTGTAAAACATTGAAACAAGACTCTTATATTATTTTACATTTCTAGAAACAAAATTGAGATGCTCACCAGGTAAATTCTGACACTAAATGACACTTCCAAAACAATTTTCTATCTGTAGTTTTAAAGACAGTTTTTATCATTGTGTTTTGATCTATTCTTGGTAGAACTAAAATCAAATCATTAAGAATCTGTTTCTCATCTGGTGCAAATTAACAAAATTTAATGGGAATGAATATAAATGCAAACAGGCAAGCAAACAATAACTTAGAATCTAGCTATTAACTTTGATTAACACTGCTCTGTTTAGCAGTTCATCACCCAGCCAATTATCAGAAAAAATAATTACTTCCTGAAAATTATATTGTAGAGGTACTGAAATACAATATAAAATTGTCAGAATTATTTCATCTTCCTTCTGTAGTATGTGCCACTTGAGTTATTACTTATTTTTAAATCCATTCTTTTCACTTCACAGAATTTTTCATTTCTCAACCTGAAGGATTCCTAGCATTTTGGTGCTTCTGGTGCAAAGCTGGTCTTTAAAAAACAGTAGCTTCTGTCTGCTACATACAGCCCATACTTTAGTTTTTATAAGGCAATCAGAGAGCAAAAACCCTGTTTATCCTATCCATCCATTCAAGCAAGAAATCTAACAAGCCAGAGAACAGAACAACAAGTCCACAGTAAAGATCTACTAAACTCATTTATGACCAGATTTTGTTACTTTTGCCCATGTGTTATCATTATCCCCATCAGTATTTATATGAGAATTAAAATCACTATTTAAAAAAGCAACATAATTAAATGTTTGTAAAGCTTAGGGTTGCATAATAAATGCAACAAATTCTACAAATATAGTCTTGTCATCTCCTTAAAGGTGTTATTGCCACATTTAATGTGTGAAGGTATAAGATTAAGAGTAACCTGATTTTCACATGAGCTCAGAACAGAGCACAGTTGTAGTACAGATGGTTGACATCTTTTCAGATCCATCTGAACACTAAGAGTTTTCTAAAGATTAAAAGAGGGAATCACCACCAGTAAAGAAACAAGATTGTTTATACTTTTTACTGTCTATACAGTAATTAAACCAGATATTATGGCAATAATGAAAACACAAATCATTAAATTCAAGAAATTCTTATTCATCGAGAATGCAAATGGCTTTTTAATTTCCTGACCTTATAGTGTAAAAGGATGATTAACATATCATATTCTCATGGAACTGATAGGTTAAATACCCAATTACAAATACCCTGCACAGCAAAAGACCATATAGTAAACATACTGAGTGTCCTGAAAGTAGGAAGCTGACTTTTTAAGCACAGCAAGAAAAACAAGATATAAAATTTTTGACATCAAATGTCTCCCTGGTAAAAGTTACAACCAACTGCAGTGAATCATACAGAGATTACCTCTCTTAATTTTAAAGATGTTTTCAACAGCCTTGTTTGATCCAGAGAGGTGTGTGAGTGTGTCTGAGGCTAACACACATTCCTGTGCTATGCACCCAGAAGAAAACAGCTCCTGAGCCCCCTGTGCTGGCTCTGCCTGGGAGGGGCAGCTGCCTCTGTGGGGCTGTGGTTTGGATTTCAGACTAAAGCTGCCCTGGGAACACACCAGTGTTTCAGATCCTGCTGGGTTGGGAGGAAACGCAGCTGGGACAGCTGAGCCCAGGTGAGCACAGGGGGAACGCAAAATACATAATGTGAAGAACTGGGCAGGGGGTGTTTGTCTGGGAGGCAGACATTATGTTTATTATATTGGCAATTAAGTTTGAGGTACCAGTGTACAGCTAAAATAAATAGAAAAGAAAGCTTTACAGCATATGCAAATATGCACAGAAATCTGACCAAATTAATCCAGTGGGGGGTGAAGACAGAGGTACATGCATGTGCATATTTTAATACAGATCATAAATATAAAATATGCATATTATATCCTCCCACTCATATCCCTGTTGGAGACTATCATTCATTCTAATGACTATTTCAGGATAAAAGCATTTAAAATTCCCTTTCCCCTTTTTTTTGATCTTACATGAGGGTGCTTCCACCTGAGATCTAATGTCTGTCATTTAAACTTATCTATTAAAAAAGCTTAATTCATATGAGAAATAAAACACATTTTAAACCAAAAATGGCTGAATTTTAAAGCAATGGCAGGCTGACTTTATAACTCAATGGTGTACTACTGGGAGTCTCAAAAAGTAGTCTCTCACTACTTAAAAGTAGTGATCCAGCTATAAAAGCCATGCCTTTGCATGGTATTGGGAACAATCTGTGGGAAGAAGGATGAGACCTAGGTCCACTGTGCAGCTCAGTAAAATCTGAAAGTATCATTTATTTTGCCATGGAGATGTTTGGGCTCATTTTTTTGATCTGGACCTGTTTATTCCTGTTCTATATTTAGACTGAAAACTCCATTTTGAGTATTTCAATATTGGTCAGTAGTGACCTGGGTCAAAAGCTTCTTGTATTAATGCTGTACAGAGCTATAACATAATTGTAAAATCTTATGGATGGAAATGCACATTAAGGTATCAGAAGTAGCAGAGACATGTCTAGTTATTTGAATAATTGTAGCATACCTTTTAAGATTTCAAAAGTATTCAGTTTTATTTTGAAAGATTTGTGAAAGTATAGGTTTGACCAAGAAATCCTTTTAAAATTAACCAGGTAGATTGTGAAAGGAAGAACAAACAGATAAAAAGCAAAGAAAGAAACTATTTGTAAGCCTGTTACTGAGAATACAAGCAAAATAAAAGGTTATGAAACAGATAAGCATTGAAGATCCAGCTGGAATATAAATGAACTCTTAGCTCTCCATTGTGTGCAGTCCTCTTCTATTCCCCCTCCACACTGCTCTGCTTACTCAGAGTTTTGTTTGCACTGATTCCTGTGAGTCAAATATACAACAAACAACCTCAACCTTTCTCAGCACAATCTATACATATCTCTTGTTATATTATGCCTTAAAGGAAATTTAGAGTATCACTCTTGTACATCGTTAATGTACACAGAGTTTTTCCTGCTTTCTTTGATCAATGAAACAAACTGTGTAAAGAAATAAAAGCAAATCTGTAACTATAAAACTTTACTAGAAACAGTCACTATTAATACAGTTACTTTCTAAACACAGTCAGTCAATGTACTTGCATGCTAGGTGAATAATAAACAGAGCAGTCAGCAGAAAGTATAAAATGGGTCCTGAGGCCTATTACAGAAAATATCATAACAATTAGAGCTCAGATAAATTTAATATTAGCTATTGTTTTTCACAGGTGGAAGCAAGATTGTATCTGTTAATAAACCTCCCTTCCAGCAGATCTCCCCTAAGCAACAAGTCCAGGCACATGGGAACCAGACCTTCAGGCTGTCAGCTGAAGATCCCTTCCCACATCCACATCCTCACTCAGCCACTCCCTGGGATGAGCCAGGAGCTGCATCTCTGCAGAGGACAAAATCTGTCCCAGCAGATTAGCAGAGACCCAACCTCAGAGCCCACACCCTCAAAGTCCTGAGTTCTGAGGGCAGCAAAGCCCTGAAAGGAGCATGAGAAAAAGAGGTAGAACGAGGACTCGCATTAATAATTGTTGGGGGAGGGGGATTTCTGATTTTGTGTTTCCTGATTTTGTCCACTTAACAAATGAAATGAAGGGAAACACCTGGAAAAGAGAAGGCTCTGGAGATACCTTGTAGCAGTCTCCAGCACATAAATGGACCTAAAAAAGAGATGGAGAGGAACTTTTTATAAGGCCATGTAGTGATAGGAACAAGGGGTAATGGCTTTAAACTGAAGGAGGTTAGGATTAGATTGGGAATAAATTCTTTACTGAGAGATTGGTGAGGCACTGGCACAGGTTGCCCAGAGAAGCTGTGGATGCCCCATTCCTGGAATTGTTCAAAGCCAGGCTGGATGGAGATCCAAGCAACCTGGTCTAGTGGAACATTTCACTGTCCATGGAAGGGGGTTGGATCTAGATCATCTTTAGGGTCCCTCCAACCCATTTGATGATCCTTTAAAACTATGCAGAAATAGAAATGGGTCTCTCTTAAAAAACTTCAGTATTTCAAATTTTCCTTTTATCTTAGACCAAGAAAAAATGTTAACATTCATAAATAGTGAATTAACTTTCACAGTTCAATTAAGCTACATGATTTTTTTTTTTTTATGTTGGCAATTCAGAAGACTTTGCTTGGTAATTAAAACTACTGCAGGGTTTTGGGTTGTTTTGTTTGTTTGTTTTAGAAAACCAAAAGAAAAATGAAATTCAAGACATGTGAGGATTAAATCATATTTCCTCAGAGTGCCCTATCACATTCTTACCTTTGCTCTCCCAAGAAAAAACTATATTTCAAATAATGTGCTCTCTAGCTTACAGTGAAAAAAAACCAATACAACATGAAAAATGTACAAGCTAAAGGCTCCTCATCCCCAAACCAAAGTAATCATTCCCAGCAAAGAATAAGGGGCCTATCTGCACATCCAAATTGGAGGTGGGGAAGGAATGTAGATGAGAACCTAAACTAAAATTTCAGGACAATTGAAACTTTCTATAGGAAATTATTGATGTTCAAGGAGCCACATTTTTCAGAGGAAAAAGTCCTGACATAACATGACAGATTTGATAATCTTTCACTAAAACCCCACCACTCAGAAGTGTAATTCTCAAGAGACTTGTAATCTTAATTGTTTCAGTAGAGACACACAGAAAACACGCATATTATTCTCCTCTGCAGCTCAAGCTACTCATTTACCTTCCTTCTGTTTTGAGACTATTTAGAATATACATGATTCTCCAACTCAGAAATCTCACATTTCCCAAAAGCAGAGGAAAAAACCCCACAAATCCACACAACCAAAGAATGCATGTATTTTTTCAAGGCAAACATGTTTTGAAAGCTTATTGACAGTTGAAATTATACAGGCAATTAAAAAAACCTTGCAGAAATCTCTTTTCCTTGCTACACCTTATGTACCAGATTCTCTGTTTGTTTGCAGCAGAGTCAGAAGTTTCATAGTTGCAACCAGATTTTACATAAATTTCTACCCTTGTCTCCCACTGTGGCACTACAATGGGCACTACCTGGACTTAAAAGAGAAGATAAGACACCAAAAATAAGACATGAGATAACTTGTTTTACTTTTTGTATCTAGCTGTATGTTCATATGCATATACTGAAGAATTTAGAAGGCATTGTGGGTACACAGAAAATCCTGTAAAATGGCATCTAAACCCAACTGCTGCCCATGGAGAAAGGCATGTTTTACATAAGAGGTTACAAAATCCCAAAATTATACCAAATATAGGAAAGACACCTCTCAGATTTACAGACACCTTTCAAGTGAACTGTCACAAACCACCTTCTCTGGTGCACACTCCACATCTCCCTCAGATGTCAGTGAAAACAGTGTTACAATTGTGAACCAGAAGACCCAAAAAATAAGAATTAAAAGAATTAACATTCTTCTGCAAATCTAATACCTTTTGAGCAGATACAATTTTGATACAAATTTTAAATACATAGTCCCTTCATTTGACATGAAAGTATTCAGTATTTAATTTTTACCCAAATCATTTATTGGGTGACCTCATGGCTTATTTGCTGTGCACTATTGAACTGTGAATTGGGAAAGAATTATCAGGTGCCACAAGGAGCTGTTTGGAGCATGCATCACAGCAGTGTCAGAGTGCTTATCAATTCTAATATTTTCCACAGGCCTGCATTGAGACAAGGATCTATTATTAGCTCCATTACACAGAAAGAGGGTTAAGACAGTGCATAAAGTCAAAGTATTTGCTAATTTTGGATATTTGAGATGGATATAATGTGATTATTTGCTACTGTGTACCACTCCCAAATCAGAATTCTCATTAATAAATTTAGATATAGGGCTCAAGGACTGAGCTAAAAGCCATGAGAATTAGCTCTTCCTCTTACCTCATCCTATTCCCATTAGTCAAAAATTGCCAAGACTTCTCTGCCAGCTACCACTCTTTTACCTCATGAGCTGCTTTTACTCTGAGTTTCTGATGTCCCTTCTCCAGCCTGTTCCATTCACACCTTGTCACTATTTCACTCCTAGATTCCTATCTTGTCATTGCCTAATGTGATTCTCTTTCCTCTGTCCTACCTTTATTTCTACAAAAAAACCTTTACTGTTTTTCCTGCATTTCCAGTCCATTATGACACTCATCTGCCTTTTCCCTACAGGACTGATCTTAATCCTTTATCCTTTGCCCCTAATCTCTCTGTAAATCTGTGCACTAATCAAAGTTTTCACAGGTATAGATGTTATTATGAAATATATTAAATAAAACAGGCAGGAATTGACAATTGCTGTTGTTGATTACATTTGAGCTCAAGGAAGACAAGTGACAGTCACATGGTGCAGCATGTGTTTGAGAGATCAGATATCTGCAAACTTAAAAGGACTAATGCCTTCATTAGAAAAAAATAGTGGCTGTTTAATATACTTATATTTCTCAAAGCATCAAGAGAAAGCCTACTTATAAAAGCATCATCAATATTTGTAAATGCCCTTACAAGTTTTATGGGAAAGATACCTAGATGAGCAAATAATCTCATTTGTAAGCATATTGAAGCAATCAGGAGTTATGCATTCTTTGCTGGCCAGCAAAGAAGTAATAAAACACAGATAAGCATACTTTCAAAGCAAATATTCCCACAGCTAAGTGCAAACTGTGAGTTACAACAGCATAATCAACTATTAGAGAAAGTCTTACATTATATATGAAGCCTGCAAAGCTGTGTTTTTTACAAGGATTTTCAAGTAAAAGCTGCTATTGGTCTACAAAAGATCTTAGACAACTCTACACCACAACCCTCATAGAAAATGAAGGCAAATGGCCTTGAATAAATCACAGTTAATTGCCACCATCACAGTGAAAGCAAAGACCATGGCAAACAATGCCAGAGGCAAACATTCCAAACCATGAAGCATAAGTTCATCAGTCTGTTCTAATTCCAGCCAGCAGTTAAGATATTTTTGCTGTAGTAATGACAAAATAACCCAATGTATTCCCCACACCAAGTCCACTTGCTCAGTATTTCAAGAGAAGCAGAGCACTGAATATTGCAGGAGGTGTCTATTCCTTCTAATGAACTATTCTAAGGACTTGACCAACTTTGAAAACCACACTCTGCAGTTCAGGGGCAGAACCCAAACCACAAAAGATGACAATTTTGACATTTCTTACTCCATGCTGGCATTACTGCAGCAATGTAGGTATAACTGCAAAACTCCTACAGACACCTATACAGTGCTTCCTTTTTGTTATGGAGACAAACTACTAGTTTATGCTAAACCTACCTTTTTATTCTATTCCTTCATATTATAGCATTATTCTTCTTTCTCTAGCCATAACAACAATACAACCCTTATTACTAGGAAAACAAAAAGCAGATTAAAGCCAACAAGTAATTTACTAGTAGGAAGTGTAATGTAACACAAATTCTTTACCTGACTTTAGGGAATAGCTCAAAACCATTTTTGAAGGCTTGACAATGACTTGTCAGAATCCTCACACTTAAGAAAAGTGGCCCTAAAGAGTCTAAACCAGAAGATCCTGTTCTTAAATCTCCCTTCATATTCCTGTACTAAGAGGCAAGCTCATAACACACAACTGTGAAATTAGGTATTTGATTAAACAATAAACCTGCCTGTACATGATTACTTCAGATGACCTCCAAAAAAACCAATCCAAACCCTAACAATAAAGATCCAGAAGCAGAAGCACCTGGAGCTGCAGCAACTCTGTCACAATGGTCTGGCTTGGGTCACCCCAGAGATGAGATTGTTCATTAGCATACAATAATGTGGGATAAAAATAAAGAATAAGGGTCAAGTTTAGATCCTATTTACAGCACTGTAAATGTCTACTAGACTGAGTAAGAGCAAAGCAGAAGTAGAAATGTTACCTTGTTCACTGCAAAAGTAAATGCTCCTATGAAGCAATGGAAGGTGACCTGTACTTTTTGACAAAATTCCCCACTATTTCACCAGTCTTTGTTCATATTTCCCAATTTGTGACTTTAAAAGTGATTTTAAAACACTTTAGGAATAAAATTTTGTGCATCAATTAAGATCAGAATAGTTCCTTTACAATATTGATTATCAAAATAAAGATGACATACTGAGGCTGAATTGTTAAGGATTGTTCAAACAGAGCTGCTAAAAAGCTTTCCTCTCCCACTCTCCTTACATCTGCAACATATGAGCAGATGTCTAATTTACTGGTATGATTAACTTTTTCCTTCTGTGTTAGTAATATATATATAGAAAGGAAAATTAATAAATTTACTATATTTTCCCCCTCTAAAAATACTGTCTTATATTTAAATAAACAGTCTGAAATGCACAATTTTAGCAGGAAGTCTGTATTCAGCACTATAAAAAAATCAGGCCAACCCTTTCAGCATCCTATATTTAGGTTAAGCTTTGCATATTTGAAATTGTTCACGTTTATTTCACTAATGGGGGTGAATACTAAAAATCCAGCAAACCCAAACCAATTCAATTCTTGACAATTATCCCCATGTATTTGCTTCCATCCCTCTTAAACAAGAATCCAATACAGGCAATAGACAATGAGTTTTGCTAAACAGACTCTACGTTTTCACACACTAATAGAAAAATTATTCAGAGAGAACAGGAAATATCAGTTTGTTGTCCACTGAGGATGCTTTATGCCATGTTATGAATCGAGAGTTCTTGTTTTCCAAAGCCTCTGTGCTTTGTGATGGAAATGCACCAGTGAAAGCCACGTCTCACCACTGCAGATGAATTTCATTACATGAGTGAGGATAACCACTGCTGCTCCAACAAATGAATTTGGTGAGCTCAGCACAATTTATATCATGATAAATATAAGCAGCTTGTGCAGGTGTTCTCAGACCATACTTTCCTATTTCAATTTTACTAAATTTTCTGCCTAATATCTTGCATAGTCACATGCAGTGAGAAGATATGAGTAAGACTGTATGTTCTCAAGGAGCCAGCTGATGTGAAAAATAACTTGTAAGTATTGGAAAATTATGGAAGTTTTCCACTGAAACCTTATTATTTCTAATTTTATTCATAATTATTAGTATTATTATAGGAATTGAGAGATTATAAGGCTTTGATGTGACAAGAATAAAGGATATACCTTTGGAAATGTAAACATTGATTACGAAAATGAAAAGGAGTAAAGTGTAAAAAGAAATTCTTACACTAAGAAATAACAAAGATGATATTGTTTAAATACCACTGGCTCAAAACCAGTGCTGTTTGTTCTATTAAATACAGCCATATTCAGAGGGTCAATTTATACACATGGGGGAAATAAAGCAGGAAAAAATAATACAAATTCTAAATCCCTAAACTTATTTGTAGCTGAATTTTTAAAGCATTTCACTTATTTTTGCATTTAGTTTTGAAGTACAGTTGATTAATATTTGATATTCTTACTACATTAGAAAGAGAGACGGGGATCTATAAATCTGTGCCTGACAAAGAGAAATTACTAATTCAATCTTCTTCCTGGCCTTCTCATAATAGAGCCCTCTCCACTGGCATGCACATGAAAAGAGTGCACAAGCCCAGTGATTGTCAAGATAATTCATTTAAGTCTTAATTACAAATAGTCATACTTTATCACACGCTAATTCAGAAGCTAACTTTAATATTCCATTCAAGAAACTGTTATATTTTTTCAATTCTTAGAAGTGCCAGATAAATTATGTGCCTAGATCTGCACACAGCAAAAATTAAAACAAAACAACAAAAAAAAAAAAAAAAAAAAAAAAACCAAAAAAAAAAAAAAAAACCACCAAAACCAAAACAAACAAAAAAAAGTCCCCAAAACCAAACCAAACTGGTTTTTTAGCACATTCTCAGTGGATTCTTTTCTATTTACTACAAGGAATACAAATTCATTTTTATCTGCTTCAGAATACTTCAGTGGTGGAAGCACTACTCTACTTTTCTATCCCCACTTAGCAGAATTCATATATCTATGTGGAATGATTTTCGGTTTTCATTTTCTTTGTCCCGCTTACCAAATATATTTCCTATCATCTTCTATTTTATCTTCTATTGCAAAATGTCATCATAGATCCCACATGTCTATCTATATATAGACATCTGCAGGCAAAATGCAATGAATTTGTAATGCTTGATAATAGGAATGTTTCAGAGAGGCTGCTTGGTTTTGACATAGCCTTGACAACTGCAAATGCTTCTGATGAAAGCCTGCTTGGCTTCCTTTGAGCTCATGAGGCTGAACTTTTGGGACATCACTTTATAAGCATTAGTTTCCACTGGAAACTAAAAGGAAAATATTTATATGAGATATAGGAAGGAGGTGGAGGAGAAGGCAGAAGAAACGTGGGTGGAATACTGGTCATGTGCAATACAATGCAAACAGTAAAGGAAGAAAGAAAAAGAAATGGGGAAAACAGTGATCAGACATGAAGGTAACAACTTTAACTTTCTGTTTGTCAATGCCAGACAACATCCAAGGCAGGGGAAGAAAGGTGATAAAACTTAGCAAAGGTGCAAGTATTTCCCAGGAGGTAGGAAACAGATGATACCATTGTATTTGAACCTGTGTTTTAAACTCAGAGCTGAGCCTGTCCAACCTTAACAGTTGTCTCTGAGCTAAAACAAATCACTGAATAAAAACACTTGCAAAGAAAATTCAAGGAATCCTGTAAGTTGGTCCAAATTAAGCTCCTCAGGTATTTATCTTTTTAAATACATCTTTTTTTAATATGAGAATGTCTTTTTTTTTATGACATTTATTGGTGTATACCTTCATTATTGGAAAGTTATAATTTCCTTTAATGAAAAATGAAGCTGATTTGATTTGTCTATAATAAATTGGCCTATTAATTTAATTGTTAATTGTATAAGAAGACATAACTGTGTTTGATTACTCTTATGATAGTTATTTACTCTTTTACAAAAAGTTATTTTCATATTGTCAACTTTTTCACTTACTTGTGGGAAGGAAGGAATGTAGAAGAACAGACACTATGTTATTTGCCCTGATATTTTTCCTTTATATGGGTATATCTCATGTACCTTCAACAGTTTTACTGATAGCATTTCTGTCTGATTCTGCAAGTAGTGAAAAGAGTGGAGTGCAAATAATTCCATTGTCACTTTATTTTTTTTAAAGTCACATAAAAATTTTTCTTCCTTCCCAACATTCTTTGAGAGAAGGGGAAAAAAGTATTTTCTTATTGTTTATTTTCTTCTAATGGTGATTTTTCAGCTTCTTTAAATATCAAATTATCTGTAGATAGCAGCCTTCTAAATAGAAGCCTAGCTGTAATGGAGAAAAAGAATGCTTTCTTCTCTCAGGAAGTAAAAAAACTTTATTTCTTAAGGATTTGAATGGTTTGTTGATTGTTTTGGGTTGGTTTTGTTTTTTGGTTCTTTTTGCACTTCACACATATTACCGTTAAATTATCTAGTGTAGAAGCATTCTAACTTTGGTCCTTTTTGATGATAAGAGTAATTGTAATGGGTATTATTCAGCTATTTTATTCAATAATTAGATTTGGAACTCACTAATTTCAATAGTCACTGCAGTAATCTCTCTGTAGCAATTTATGCAGTGCTGTTACATTAAATTCATGGATATGGAGCATGTAAATATTCCAGTGAGATCAGACTGTACTTAAGAAGCTTCAGGAGGTAAGGTTGGTCATCTGAATATAAAAAACTATGAGAATTAACAAACCTTTAATATATTTATTTTTAATTAATAAGCATTGTTTGCACAATTGTTTTAGTCCTTCTCCACAAAACTATCCTGTTAGGTAGTCAGCAGTACTTCCAAATGAAATGTTTTGTTCTACAACCAGAAAGCTTGCAAACATCACATCCATCCCCAGCAGAGGGTATTTCAGGATGAAATGAATTTGCATTTTTAAAAATCAAGGTGATTTTGACATGATATGCTATACCAAGAAGAAACACATTTTAGAATCAACTGTCCCCAGCCCATTGCCAGCCCAAAGTCTTTGATTACTTTTATAAATGGTCCCAATCAAGAGTCATAAACAGATGCAAATTTTACTGTTTATAGGTGTAGGTTTATATGTCCTGCAGCTCCTGATGCACTAGAAAAGTTTGGAAGAATTTTTTAACATGGCTGGAGAGGGATTTAAATGTGGAGCCCCTAAAATTAAAATGCAAGCAGCTGACTAAAAATAATTTAAAATGTTGGAGATCTCAGCAGTGGATAAAACTTGAGGTACAAGGTATGCAGGAACATATGATCCCCATCTAGAAAGCAAATACATTTGAGAGAAGAGGAGAAAGAGATTTTTGATTACTTGGGAGTATAAATTAAGTGAACCACACTGCAGGCTTCCAGTAACAAGAATGGCCCCACTCTTTCCTGCCTTCCTGGCATTTCTGTCCCTCTGTCTCAGCTCAAATCCAGCAATGCTGCACCTGCTCATTGAACCAACTGAAACTACACAGGTAAAAAGGATTATATTTGTTTTAAAAAGACAAGTGTAAGAACCAGAAGAGATGGAAGGAAACACTTGGGAACATGCTGCTGGAGAGGAGGATAGCAGAGAAGGACTGTTCCTTTTGGCTGCATCCTGTGTTGCAACAAAATCTCACCTCTACTGTTAGCAGAACAAACACAGTGGTTTTTCTTTCTAGTTTTTATCTGCCTTTTGTGAACATTTGCAGCTGTTTTCTATTTGGATGCTATGAATACTTTACATTGTGCTATTATCTAAAATTAATCAATATTTACCTTCCCCTCCCCCATTCAGTTCTCTTGTTCTCCAGTACATAAGGCTACACCTCACTCAGTGTGGCAGCCCCCAGTGTCATTTCTCTTAGCAGCCTACAAACTGTCAAGCTCGCGTTGTCACTATCATACCCAAAGTTTGAGAAAATCTCCATGCATCACCACTTAACTGCATTGTTAAATCCTTTTCTACACACCCTCTGTCAATAATTCTGTATCTGGTTGGACATTGCCTACTTCTTGAAAAGTTATTGTGTGAAAAAACTCCTCTGCTTCATGCCAGTTTCACTTGTTTGGCTCTCTATAACTACTTGAAGGGAAGTTGCAGTGACATGGGAGTTGGTGTCTTCTCTCAAGTAAGAAGTGATAGGAGAGGAGAAACTGCCTCAAGTTGTGCCAGGGGAGTTTCAGACTCAGTATTAGGAAAAAATTCTTCAGCAGGGAGGTTGTCAAGCTCTGGAACAGGCTGCCCAGGGACTGAGTCACCGTCCCTGGAGCTATTTGAAAGACACGTACATGTGGCCCTTAGGGACATGGTTTAGTGATGAACTTGGCAGTGGTGTGTTAATAATTGTACTCCATCTTTGTAAAGGTGTCTTCCAACCTAAATGATTCTATGATTCACAAATTTATCCACGAAGGTCTCTTTCTGTTATCATTTAGGGGCCTCCAAAAGCCTTCCCTGTCCATATTTCCTTAAAACAGAGTTTGTGTTTGACACTCCCCCTAGAGTGACAGCAGGCAGGAAGCATTTTGTGGTTCCTGAACACTTGGATGACATTTTGCAGATTGTGGATTCCACCTGCAGCTAAAAATATGACAGCATATTATCTCCCCATTTTCCCAAATGGAAAATATCTTGTATACTACAATAGGAATGTGTGTCTTCCTGTGATCTTTGAAGTAACCTATGATTTTTTTCTAATAGAGTCTCTTACTACATTATTCAGGACACAGTATTTACAATCCCCAGTTATGTTTCACATCCTATGCATGCTACAGGATGCAAACACACAGTTCTATAATGAAATCTGCATTACCCAGCTAGTCAGGGCATGATGAGTGGACACATTGCTGAGGACATTCTTTTGATAGAAGTGTTTTAGAACTTCAGTTGGGCAATAAATCTGCAAAATGCCTGCAACTCTGGCATCTGGAGTCAAATGAGGATCATCACAGGCCTGAAAAAGATACAGCCCTCACTGTGACATTTCCATGGCTTCAGTAGCTGAGTACTAGTGGCCCATAAAGAGCATTCTTTAGCACCATGTTAACAGAGACTATTTGAGAGGTCATTTCTGTCACTTAGGGCTGGCTGAAACCTTATCTGTTACACTTTAACTTCTTTTCTCACACCTGCAGTTCTTCATCTCCATTTGTTTCCCCTTCCCTACATATCACTCAAATCAGTTTGACATTTTCAGAGACTACAAAAGCTGAAGTATGAAAGTATTAAATGTATATGAAGTATCTCACAATACACATTTTAAATATGTTCTGTACCCATGTTTTCCCAGGCTGTCCAAGCAAATTCTTTGCTAAATGCTACACAGATATCTAACACCTATGCAATTCTTCTTTTTTCAGAAATATAATAAGGAAAGCAGGCTTCTCTACATTACTTAAAGATCTTAAAGGAAGTTTAAATATATGCCTTAATTAACAGTAATCTAACACTTTGGACTAGCATTATCCATTGTTTAGGCTTTTGTTTGTTTGTTTGGGGGGTTTTCTTTGTTTGTTTGTTTTGGTGAGCAGTTTTTTCCCCCTGTTTTTAATTTCAGTCACAAAGCATGAGAATCATGTGCCTGAACCCAGACACAAAGTTCCAGTTTTCAGACTCTGTCTCCAAGGAATCCCAGCTAGCCTCCAGCTGCTGCTTGTAAAAGTCTCTCACTTGTAATCTCTATACCAGCCCTGTATGGCTGCCTCAGACACTCAAAAGTGTATGAAATGGCAAAAAAAGTGCCAGATTTTGGAGAAATTAAGTTACCCTTTGATGACAGCCTTCTGAAAAGCTGAATAAGTGTTTCCTTGAGAGCCAGAGAGTCTTTTGAGAGTCAACAGAAAAAGATTTGTGGAGAGTCATTTTTTTATAACTCATGTTACAGCAATGAAGCATCCTAAACAGCCCTATACATGGGAATTTTAGGGTGCTTCACTAGTTGTACATCAAAAGATTTGCCCTCCATTTCACCCACGTGTGTGATACTGTGAATGTGTTTCCATGTGCTCAGGGGAGACAAACAGACACACAAATTTTAAGAAAGAGGAAGTGTTGCACCACAGTGTGTATGTTGGTTACAGATACCCTGGAAGAATACACAGAACAGATTCCAGATTTCTTGGCTTTCCTTGATTTCATGGCATGGCTGCCTTATTTTTCCAGACCGTTTGTGCAGGTTTTATAAAAGTACCACAGACATCAAGTCCTGCTCACCTTTGGTGAAGCATCCAAATTGTGAAAATGAAAGGAAATTCTGGAAAGATGTTTCTCTGAATGACCAATCCTTGGAGGGCCGTTATTATGGTCCTCTGTCAAAGGGCCAATAAAAATTAACATGTAGAAAAGAAGATAGAAACAAACATAAAGTATCATAATGGAAAATCCTTCTTTAAAGTTGTGCAGTTAAGAACCTAGAAAAATTCACTGGGGTCCCATTGGTAGTAATTCTAGCAAAGGAATAGCTAGAATTTTCAGTTTCCAGCTTCAGTTTTCTTCTTTTCTTAAGAGGGTTACAAGTTAATCTCCTCTAGGTTACCAGTGAGCAGAGAAAGGGATTATGAAAGTTGCTCTACACAACAAACAAGGTTAATACACACTGCAGTGTATTCAGACAATATATTCTTACTTGGAGCTTTTTTAGTAATCAGATGTTAACCCTTATTTCTCTGTGCCACAGGCTTTAGGGGAGATGCTTGGCCTCTCAACTACAGTTAAGGCACTAAGTGATTTATACGAATAGAGCATTTTATCCAGACCAGAGAATAATTAATTATTTGTCCCTTGAAGAATTTGGGCAGCAACAATGTCAAAATTGGAGCTTCCCAGGCAGTAAGACTCTCTACTCAAATTAGCTATTAGACATTTACTAAAATACCACAGTCTGAATTTTTATTAGAAAAATCTCTGTGGTTTGAAAATCTAATTACCTTAAACAAAGTATAAATTAATAGATCCTTTAATAATGCAGTAAAGTATCACTGCATAGGAATATGAGATTTTATATACAAGCTGAGGAGATAGCTGAACACTTCTGAGCTTGTCTGGGGAAAGTTTCTGAAACTGTCCTCTAAAGCACACCCCTTGCTACCAAAATATGCTACTCCATCATGTACTGGGTTTCTAAATCTCACACAAAATATTACCTTACTGTTTAAGAAAAATAACTGAAATGAAAGAAGTTAAAATTTCTACAATTACACCTTTTATTATTTTTTTTTCTCCCTGAAAAGGCTTTTGTTACAGAAACTTACTAAACCTCAGAACAAAAAATATAAAAAAAAAATTATTACTATGATGCTATTACTTAGTTCTATCATGTAATGTTGCATCCTTTTTCAAGTGAAACATTTTCTTTGAACTGTTACTTAGCTTCTTTGCTGTTATTTCAGTTATTGCCTTAGGATTTTATGTATTTGACCTAGGTTCTGCATTTTCCATCATAAAAAACATGCACTGAATATTTTTGGGGGTTTAAGTCAGTTAATTTGAGTGTAATTAATTCCAGTTTATGACTGTTCATGTAATTTGATATTTTAAATGAGGTTTCAATTGAATTGCAGGTCCTTTGGGAAGATGGACTTCTGAACTGTCATTTTCAGAATGTCTGAGTTGTAAAAATATTCTTGAACTTGAAAGGAGTCAAGAATCCATATCAATTGAATAAAATGCAAAGACATCAATAGAACTTAATTACTCTGTTTCACTGTTTTATTGTTTAGTATGTCTATACTAGCCACAAATGAAAGCCAGGTAAAAAATAAAAATCCTTAACCATGATAATTTCAATATTTATAGAGGAATCTTCCTTTCTAAAGTCACCTTTCCAAATTAATAACTCCAGAGGTAAATTATAAACAGTGCTGAAGTAGAATATAACTATCTGAGGGAAAAGAAAAAAAAATCTGGGAAAAGAGGATTGCCAGAAAGTTCAAGTAAATGGCTTAATCACTTTTACCAAACTAAATGCAAATTTCAATACATCCTTCAGAAGGAGAGGTTTTTCCATTCTCTTCTGAACCTGAAATAGTATGAGAAGCCTTATTTTCCCTAGATTGGCACACTGACCTAAATATATCTGAGGAAAACCCAAGGGACCTAGTGACAGCAAAATATCACATAAATAAAAATGACAACTTGCAACTTAGAATTCTAAGAGGAAAGTATGAACATTTCACCTTTCCCTGTAATCCCTTGAGATTCAATAAGTATGATTTAGCCCCTAAAAATAACTGAGTTAGAGCATATGGAGGTAAATCTCACCCACTATAATTAACTCTTATAGCCACTAAAATTTGAGATAATGAAATTAAGTAACATGCCAGTTAAACAATCATTGTTTTGATGTTACCCAAATGTTCCAAATAGTGAAGGTTCTTATTGGAAGAACAATGTCTTTCTCCTATTTAAAAAAAATATTATAAAAATCTCCAAGACTATAGGGAGAGAAAAGATGCTGGAAACTTTAATTTGAAAACATGCTTCCTCCTTAATCATAAAAATCACAGAATCATTTAAATTTGAAAAGACCTCTTAGATCATTGTGTTCAGCCATTAACCCAACACTGCCAAGTCCCCCAGGCACAGTCTTAAAATACCTCCAGGGTAATGACTCAGCCCCTTCCAGGACAGAAACAATAACTGGGAGTCCATCCCAAATGCTGGGTCTGACTTTTCTGCTGAGGCTGAATCCTCTGCCCCTAGGCATTTCTTCATGATAGGAGACCCACTGACATTCTTAGAGAGAGATAAAGGGCCCTTGAATTAGCATAAATGACACAGAAACATTTCTGTGGAGGGCATGCAACAAAATTCTTGCAGATTCACATAAATATTGTTACCAGTCCCACATTTGTGTTTCTCTGTTAGTGGGACTGGAATGATATCTCATGCTCACTGGGCACTGCATCTTCTCCATAAAATGATGGAGGAAATTAGTCCTCATGGCAGAGAAAAACTCATTTCCTTAACGAATTTGGACTGTTCTTTTGTTAAATGCCCTGGCACCTACACTAAAGGCTGCTCTTTAAAAATCCTGTAAATTTCAACAGTGATCTTTATTGAGAAACACAGGACTATCAACCACTGACTTTGTTACAAATGAAGCACTTAACAACAAAAGTTCAAGAAATCCTGTTATAGTTGAGCCATGTTCCAAAAATAATAATAACAATAATTTTAAAAAAATTCATTGAACTTTAAGAAGAATAAGGATGTTGCAAAAATCTGAAAATCAAATACTTTTTTCCTAATGTAAAATCACTGATAATTAGAAACAGGACCAAAATAGAAACTAAGCAACAACGAAAATTTTTTTCAAGATTCATTCCTCACACTATACACTCATGTACATTATTGTGCTCTATAAATTAAATCCATAGTCAAGGAGGTATTATACCAGAACTATGCCCATTCTCATGTATATAAGAATTAGATTAAGATTGCAAAAAAAGATTAATATAAATTTAAAAAGAAAAAGAAAATTATGCATTCCTTACTGTAATTTTGAAGTGTACAGGTAAAAATATATTTTACACCATAGTGTATTGCACTATGTATTTAATGTGTATTAGAAATTCCAAGGAGGATATCTTCTTTCATCAAATCTATGCTTCCAGATATGTTATATTAACTGTGAATAAAAAGATAAACCACCTTATCATGTGTGTAAAAATCACCTTCAATACACATGTACTACATCATGCAATAGCATGAAATTACATCTTTATTGCTAGTGAAAAAAACTAAAGTTAATCAATATTTCAATATATTTTATGGCCCACAGATCAGTTCTTTTAAAGACAGTACTATGGAGGTCTCACCAGTTTGTTAAGTAAAATCATTTGTAGTTATCATATAACTTGCAGTTGTGTGACACATTTTTTACATATTTTACTTGGAAATTTCTGTGGCACCAAATGAACTATTGTTGTCAGATGGAACATTTTTCATGATAGACTGATAAACTGAAATGCTAAATTTGAGATCTGTGTCTTACTCATTTTTGTCTGAAAATGAAGAAATTAAGGAGCTATGCTCTGAACAATCTTCAATTTGTGTGGCCTTGAGACAAACATCATCATGGAAGTGACACAAGTGCTCAAAAACCTCACAGTTTGAGGTGCCATTCTGAAATTCTAGTTAGAGTTGACTACAAGGTCAAAAGTTACTGCAAGGAAAGAATTCTTTTAACAGAATAGCTAATGATATAACTTCTGACTGATGACTTATGCCCAGATCTTGAGAGGATAACTGATAAATGTATAAGGACAAACTGTGACAAGTCAGTCAGAAAGTCAGCAGTGATTCTACTTGACACCATTTCAGGCAAAATGTTGATATCAAAGGTCGACTCCTTGTAACACTTTGCATTTCCTTAAGTACTGCCTGTTCCTCCTTTTGGCTCTTCTCAGACTACAGACTTTTCTTCTCCCCAGAGCTGATTGAGTAGAAAGAATTAGCACTTATTCTGAGTCACCCAGAATGTAAAAAGGCTTTATTTTCCCCCCTCTCCTGAAGAGGTGAATGATAACTTCTTAAACACGAATGCATTAAAATGTAACAGCCTTATTGAAAAGAAATGCTTGATAGTTAAATTCTACATAGTCAATTGGAATAAAAACCACCAAACAACAAAAACAAATATGCTTTAAATGCCATCTTTCATTGTACTGACTAGTTTCTATTTTGTAGCTCTTCTTAGTTCTGAATATATTTGCATGTGCATACATTTTTTATTCACATCTACACAGAAATTTACCTTTGAGAAAAAATTGCATTCTGGTAAAATATAGGGGTAACAGAAGGCAATAATGATGTAACAGTGAACTTATTTTCAGTGCCCCTTATTTATTCAGGTTTTGTAGCTTGGGGATTTACAAATTCATGATTCTCATTAGAATTCTTTTTGTTTTTTTTTTTTTTTCTTTTTACCGCAGGCAAAAAATATAATTTGCAGTTTGCAAACAATGGATAAAGCTTTCACCAGTGCTGTGACCTTCTTTGCCTTTTTTGTAGTCTTGTGCTACAAGTGTAACAAGGGTAACACCTGACTATCCTCTGAAAGAATAGATTGAGCTTTCTTTAATAACAGCCATACAAAAAGCCAGTGTTATACAGGATATACCACTGGGTGTATTTTGTCTATTTACATTTCACATAGTACACATTTCCCTAAAAGAAATTATCTCCTGATGCTAATAATATACATGATTTCAGAAAAATCTGAATACTAAGGACAGGAGTAAGTAGAAAATAATGCAAGAATCAGCATGAGGCTAATAAAGGCAGTTTACAGCAATTATACTGACATAGTATCTCTTTGTGTGATCAGATAATGCTCTTTTGGAGAAAAGAAAGGCAGTAGATTTCACTTACCTGGAATTCAAGAGACATTATTATGCTATGCCACCAGAAACCAACAGTATGCACATTGGGAAAACTTTGATTAGTGCACTAGGAATGACAAAAATTGAAAAATGTAGCAGGGCTATTCCTGATTTATTTCAAGATCAAAATTGAAATTGTACTGATTAGATACTTCCTTAGTGATTACCCAAGTAATAAGAGCACACTGATGAAATATATTTGACACCAAGTTGCTAGAAACAGCAAGGAGTTAGAATGCCAGTCCTGAAGGAACTGCCCAATCTACATCACTAGAGTCACAAAAATAGAACTCACAGTACACTGCAATTTCTGTCACAGTGACAAAACTGAAGAGAAAATAGGCAGAACAAAGCATAGCTGCATATAGAAAACAAACCACTCTCAGCCTCAGTATACTGAAAAAGAATTCAACCAAACACTTCTGCGCTCTGAGGGAAGAGAAGTTAATAATAGTGCTGATAACATATTCATTGAGATAAAGTTGAATGCAACTTATATTGCTACTGCTTGTGTATTTTGAAGTAAAGCAATAGTTTCTTCAAAATGAATAAGCAGATGCAATCAGTTTTATGAAAAGCCACTGGTTTCCTGCTCTGCTCAAAGATTTAAACATAGCTTAAACATAAGTCATGGAAAACTGGTTTGTACTTACATTTTTAATAATATATGATTTATCACCAATTGGATTTTGTGTTTGTGTATGCAGTTGGGTTTGTTTTTTTCTTTCCTGCAAGCAGCAAGACAATCCTGGTGATCTTAGCAAAAAGTGCAAGCAGAATATTAAATATTCTAGGTATCTTTTTTTAATGCAGACAAACATCCATCCATGTAAAAATACTCAGGACTTGTCACCTTAAAGCCACTTGTTTCCTTAGGAATGACAGATTTTTAAAATTATTTAATTATTATTATTAGATTATTATTTTATTTTTAAAAATAACAATATAAACAGGCTTAAAACCCCAAAACCACAAACTACAATATTTGTACCCAAGAGAGTTGTGCAAATATTTCCAAAGTGGAAATATTTAAAAAGGCACTAATACAAGTGTGTGCTTAGAGCCCACTGAAAGCATTGATGTAGAAAATGTGTGTGGACAGAAATATGAGGAAGGACACATAAAGGACAGGGACTGCAAGTACATTTTTCCTGGAGACTCCAGCACTGCATCATCTATAAAGGTGTCACAACCCAAACCAGGACAAGAGACCCATGGTGTTCACACCTCCCCAGCCTCCAGTTTGTGCATGGAATCTCCTGAAATCATGACACAAACCAGCATGCTGTCTTTTTAGTGTTTAACTTATATATGTGTAATATTGATGGGGCAATCCTTGGCAAGAGCATACAACTCACAGGGACAATGAATTTGTGAGGTTATTCAACAAATCTTGCAGTGCACTAACACATGGCAGCAAAATAAAAATATAGCCACTCTGTTAGTACTTTATAATGTCCACAATACTGATTTCTGACCACTGTCAACATTTCCGAAGGCTGCCAACAGAATTCATTAGGCAAAGAATACACTGAAAGGAATAAAAAAAATCTTGAAAATGTTAGAATGAAAATTGAACAGGAGGATAACAAAAGTGTGTGTTTGGATGAGGGGATGGAGGTTGTCTCACTACAGAAATTTTGCATAAAGTGGATATTTTAATTCAAATTGCAGCAAGAAATGGATGGGGAAAAAGTGAGACTTGACCAGCAATGGTTTTAGAGGCTTCTTATGCTATGTTATTGCCTACAAATAGCTAAAGAAGGAAAAAAATCCATCACTGCCTTGACTAAAACTTTTTCTCTTCATTGTTTCTTGGGAGCACTTAGTAAAAATGCTGTTCACCAGCACTGAATTCTATATAACAACTCGATTATTTTTAAAAATCTTGAAATTAATTCTGCATCAAGCAACAGTAAAACTCTCAGTTTATACTATTCTCCATTCTGACTGAAAGACAGAAAGACAAGAAAAAGTAGAGAAGAGAAGATTATAAGCAGGAAAAAGATGAAATGAAGATTCAGTTTAGCTTTTCATTTTGATTAACCTGTAGACTGGAGCTCAAATGCTGTGCTAGAATTTATAGGGGTTTGAAAGACAGATGAATCTTTGCACTTTATTCAGCTGAAATACTGAACCCAGTTTCAAACACTGAGCCTCAAGACAGATGAAGTGCTGTAACTCTAGTGAAGAGACAGCAGAAAAGAAGAAAAGATCAGAGACCTAGAAAACATAACCCATGTCCTACAGAAGAGGAAGAAATAGGTTCAAGTACATAAAGGATCATTGGAAAAAGGATGGGAATAATCTGCATAAAACATTTACAGACTTTTAAATTTGGCAAGAAAATTTCATGTTAGGTATTAGGAAAAAAGTTCAACCTCTGAGGTAGCAAAGCCACAGAGGTGATTGGAAAGGCTGTGATCTGCTCAAAGAGAAAGATAAAAGTCTGTGAGAAAAGACAGATTCAGTGATGCTGTGGAAGGAGTAAAGGAATTGAATTAACTTTTAAGATCCCATCCAGTTCCAGGTACTTTTTTATGTTTTAGGCAAGTAAAGAGACACCAAAAACAATTAACCAAATGTAAAAATTAGGAAATCTTCACTTTAGCTGAAATCTTAGATGCATACAGAGTTTTCAATATACAATTAGCCATTTTAAACCACTTTTATATGTCTATTAATGCAAACCCAATGCCTTTGATGAAAAAGAAACAGGGAATCAATTCTAATTTTATTTTATTATCTATATCTTTGCACTACAGCAGGTCAACATTAATTTAAATTTTTAGGCATTTCTTTAACAAAAACAGGCTGTAATAGTCATCATTTGTTACAATCTACTTGGATTTGTTCATGATTTTCATCTTTGACATGACAGACTTCAAGGGCTTTTGTGCCATTAAATGCTGTAGGGATAATTGACACTAACTATAAATTCTAGGAAAAAGTTGAGACCTTTATCACAACAGCTGAGCTATCCCTTCTTTACTATATCCATTTGCTAAAATGTCCAACTTTAGAGTCAGTGAAAAAATATAAATTTTTTAATTTTTCTAAAAATATATATTTTACCACTTAACCTAGACTCGCTATCATATATTTGATTCTCACTTGTCAGGTAGCTGTAAAAAGGCTTCAATAGACTTTGTAAAAAATTTTAAATTTTCAAAAAACTTAAATTTTGAGGATCAGATTTTATCAAAAGCTTGAGAGACTGTAAGTCCAACTTTTCATCTTCTAAAAAGCATAACTTTACTTCTCCACACTCATGAGACATGATATTTTTAGAGAAAAGAAAAATATTTTACTCTTCAACTATCCCACAGAGAAAGCAACAGGCACTGCTCTCAGTCTCCATCATCAGCCTGTGACATGAAATATTTCCTTGTCCTCAGGTCTAATTCTTTGTCTCTGCTGTGAGGTAACACAATGTTGATATAAAACCTCAGTCCATCTCTTCCTTCTGATATCCTGGTTTCTACACAAAATAAGCCATGTAACATTCACCAGAATGAGTTCCATTTCTGAGTCCATCCCCTAATCTGGACACTTGTGATTTAGGATTTGAGGGACTCACTCAGAACTGCACCAACTCCCAAACAGAAATACTGTAACCAATGACTGACAGTTAAAAAAACATGGGTAACAATAGGAGAAAATCATAAATATTCACATATTATTTCCAGCTATCAATTATAATATCCTTTTCTTAATTAAAAATGTGTGGTTTTTTTTCTTCATGTATAAAGCCCATCTTCATGTTACAAAGCACTAAATCCTCATTCTAGTCCATTTCTCCATAGAGATCTGTAGAGAAATTCCTTATATACTCATGTGTTCCTTGGCAGGATAAAGCTCTTTCCATTACAAAAATCACTGACCTAAATCACATTAAAATCCTCTTCCTCTTTTTGTTAGGTATTTATGCAAAAGAAGCTGAACATTCTCTGGTGCCTTGTAGCCCTGTTTTGTTGCTGCTTCTACCTTTCAAAGAAGCATTACAAAACACGGTCTCCAAAATTTTTCCCTTTTCTGTTCAAAGTCTGAATCATGATTAACCTTGCCTTTGAAGTGCAAGGCACATTTACAATAAAAGACATGAAGCCATTAAAGAAAAGTTCTCTTTTTAAGGTGAGAAAGAAAATACTACCATCTCCCTGTGTTATCATCCATTTCTCTGTCAAGTGCTTGCATTTGTTGAGTACTCTCAAGATTTTGCAGAATTCCAGAAAAGGCATCAAATACTATTTCTGTTTTAATCATGAAGAAAAGTTGGAATAGGGAAGTAAACTGATTTGTTTTAGGCTACACAGCAAACTGTAGGGCTAGATTTAAAACTCAAAGCATCTGGGTAGAGTTATTGGGGAAAATAAGTGATCAGAACAGTAAATTTAACAGAACTGGACATTTCCTATGGTTTAGGAGTAATTTCAATGAACTTCTTGCTGGAATAGCCTGACATTTTATTTTGAAACTATCCTGTGAAATGGAATCATAGAACAGCACAGACTAGAAGGGACTTCAAAAAATCCAATCTTCCATGGGAAAGGGAGCCTTGATTAGATTATCAAGCACCCTGTCCTATCCCAGCTTGAAAACCTCCACCAGTGGGGACTCCACCATCTCTCTGAGACTTTGTTACAGTGACTGATTGATTTTACTGTAATATAGTCTCTTCCTTATGTTGAAATGATGAACTGTTTCATCTTTTTTATTTAGTAAATATGCCTCTACTCATTCCAAACCTGCTTTTTCAAATAAGTTAAAATGCATGTTATTTTAATTAGGGAAAATGTACAAACATTTGAAGTGAAATATAATTGCTCAACACTTCAAAACAAAGGAGATTTTTCATCCTTATTCAGCAAAAGCAAAAATTTTAAGTCTCAAATTCACAAAAAAGAGGAAAATTTTTTGTCTAATGTTTGTCGCCAGCAGTTGATAAGAGTTTAGGGCTGCATGGTTTTAAACACTTAGACATGAGGCCACATTTTTTGGCTAAAAAAAGGAACAAGAAAAACTTTCAATTGAGGTTGTTTTCTGAAGCAGCTGCATTGTTTGGTTACATGTATATTTGCCACATTCAGTGGGCTTGCTGCCATGATGGTCTCTCGTTGGTGAGAAGCAATTTGTTAGAATACTAAGGAGTTTGGAAAAGCTTAATATACTTTTTGGAACACATAAATGCAAAAGCTTCTGCAATGCAGTTTGTGTATTATGTTCTGTTACACAAACCCATCCTTTGCAAGAGGGAAGCACAAACCAAATGTTTCAGCCATGCAAAATGACTTGTTTTCACTTATTAAACCATCATAGAAAGGCATGGGTTGGAAGGCACCTTAAAGCTCATCTACTTCCTATACCTTTCACTAGATCTGGTTTCTCAGGGCTGCCTCCAGCCTTGAACACTTCCAGGAATGGAGAATACACAGCTTCTCTGGGAAACCTGCTTCAGTGCCTCACCATTTGAGCAGTAAAGAATTTATTCCTTACATCTAATGCAATCCTACTCTCAACCTGAAGACATTCTTCCTTGTCCTGTCACTACACACTGCTGCAAATAGTCTCTCTTCATCTTTCTTATAGGCCCCCTACAGGTACTGGAAGTTTACCCCAAAGCCTTCTCTTTCCTAGGATGAACAATCCCAATCCTCTCAGCCTTTCCTTATCTGTATTTGATGTGTCCTAGTGCTTCAACTATATACCAAAATCGAACTATAGCTGTGCTAAGATAGTTACAAGTATAGATGCACTTAAATACCAATATAAACCATATTTTTGTTCCTTTTTGCTAAAAAGGAATATGTTTAGAAAATATATTTTATGTGTTTAATGGTTTTAAAATGGTTTTTTAATGGTTGCACTATAATTATACATTTGGTAGCCACAGTTCTTCAGTCAAAACTAGTAGAGTCAGTCACTGACATTCATTCTGCTAAGGATTTCCAATTGTAAGCCACATCAGGCAAGTGAAGAATGGTTCACAGACAGAATGGTTAAATCCTGAAAGAAAAGTGCCACAAGGCTCCAGGCTCAACTCGGAACAAACACGGAAAAGATAAACAGGATGTGAACAATACTGCTAAAGAGTGGTGCCTAAAGTTGCTGTGTTTTCTGTATCAGGACTTGAAAAGTTGATTCCTCAAAAAAGTACTTTGGCTTGCATATCAAAACCAAGAGAAACATGTCTCAGAATTTCTCCTTGCGTAAAAATGCTCAATTGGATATAAAATTCCAAAAGCATTTTAAAGCAGTCACTACAATACAAAATGCCATTAAAATAAACCACAAATAATATCTTTAATAATCCACTCTTTATCAGAAGAAAGTCAGCTATTCTGAAAAAAATCCAAACCAAACCAAAAATACAAAGGGAAACACATCAGAGGGATGTAGCTGTTTGAAGATGACTATTTGAGTGAGATGTTCATGCACATAACACATTTCCATGCATATAAAATGAAACCAATGCCGTAACTGAGTGCATCAACAGCACAGCAACAAGAGCAAATTGCAACTATGTATTCCCTCTGTCATTCCTCATTTTTCAAAACTCACCTGAAGCACATGGGTTTGTTTCTAACATACCTTCTGTAGTAAGTGGCTTGCACATTCCATTTCATTATATCTGTGAATATTTACTGGTTTAGAATGTGGTCAATATTTCCTTAAAATAGGACATATTTCTATACATAAATACGTTCTAAATAAACATCTAACTTCCTACAAGATAGGTCTTCGATTTTTAAATGTTTTGCTTATAAGAGTGAATTAATTTTTAGTATGTGGAAATGCCCTAGTATTCAGAAACAAGAATTTATGCAAGAGAACAGGTTTGCTCTTGAGGTTTAGGGAGACTCATGTTAAATCACATGATAGATCTGAATATTTTGCACTTGTGAAGATGTCTTCCCAGCTCCTGTTGTGTGTATGTTCTATTTGCAAAACAAACTTTTAAAGCCATCTGAGTAGGTACTGCAGTTTTTGGCAGTAATTAGGAGAGAATAAGAACATTTAATAGATTGCCCTATCCAAAGAATTTAATTAGGCTGTTACTCAAGATTTTTGCAAGTTCCCTCCAGTGCAGGTAAAACATTAGGGTTATGATCTGCTTTTTAAAGTCACTTTTGTACAAGAACAAAACTAACCTACATGGTCACTTGAAAGTCAAGGCAAATGGAATACAGAGATACATGTCTTTCAAGAAAGATGTATTATTCCAGTACAAACACTCATAACATAAGGAAGAAAGAAGTTTTTAAGTGCTACAGGATTATTTATTTTAGATGCATATCAGTGTTATGATAATTTGGAACTCTCTCTCTCTCTCTCTATATATATATATATATATATATATGGCTCTGGCACATTTCTATTATAATCAATATTGCTTAATGAAGTTTGGTATAATTCTTTATAATTATACCTAAAGAAAAAACAAAAGTATATATTATTCCAAATTTTTTTTGCCTGAATATTTCTGAGTGAATGATTTCAAAGAATGTGTTCACTAAAAAAGACATTCTGAAAGTGGAGATTCTGCAGACTCCAAAACCCTAGATTTACATTAAAATAATTGAGTCTGGTTCTCTGTATAATATCTCTGATCAAATCATTGGCAAGAAAGCATTAGGATATTTGTGATGCTGTCCTTGCTAATACCAATGTTGACATACAACAAAACAGATATGCTGCTGGTTGTCTTTTACTATTAAATCAGTCATTATGCATGTTGGACCAGTTAATGACCATCTACTACTGCAGAGTGAAGTAAGCAAGCAGTTTCACAAAAGTAAACATGGGTAGACTTGTCTGAATTTACTGAAACGTAAGTGTTCTTCATGACAAATAAAAATACTAGGGAAAAAAATGGGTAGTTATAAAACTTTCCTTCAGATAACCATTAAACATAAATTATGCAAGGTTATCTTTGCCAAAGTTAACTGAAAAATTCTAAAAATTCACTTGCTTCAATTATTTCTCTTAAATACACATCAAAGGTACCTTAATTCAAACGATATTTTTACTGTGATATGCCAGAGTGTGTGTTTTTGAATTCTGGCTATGCATCTCAAATTTCTTTTACCACAGCCTTGACCTCTGACCTGCAGTTCTGCTTTGATTAAATGTAGGCTAAAAAAAAAAAAAATTGCCTCCACATTGTAATTAATCCATTGCTAGCTATAAAATTTCTTGTGAGGATGCTAATTCATAAAAGAAATAAAAAGTAACCTGCTACAAAATGATGTTTCAAAACTAAGAAAAAAATGTATCAGAAAAGAAAAACTACGGTGGAGTCGCACAGCTAAGGATCCAGGTTCTGGGGATTTATTGACTTTTTTGTTTTTCTTTCTGAACTCTTGAGTTCTTTAGAATTCTGATCTTAAAAAAATTATATTGCTTATGGTTGACCCGGATAACAAAGTTAAATGAGAACTGACCCATCACTAAAAGAAAGAGGAAACAATGATGAATCTTACAACAGTGCTGAAGAAGGAATATATTTGGGGTTCTATGAGGTGTGACACTTTGCTGACAAAGCTCTTTTGTTTTTTTCTTTGAATTTAAGGTTACTGTGGTTCTTCCATGAAATAAAGACTGCAAAAGACAATAGGATTACAACTTCAAACTTGATTTGTTTGCATTTCTTCTGTGAAATCTATTTTACTTCATTGATACTCTGGCTCAGGCATGTATGGTAAGAAAATGAGAAATGAAGTAAAAAAGCCTACTCTTCCCTTTTGTTCCCCAGTGAATGACACCATGTCACTCTTTACCAGTGGAAAGCTCTTGCTGTGTGCACTGGACCTGAAGGTAAAATTCCCAGGAATTACCTGAAGCCTGAACTGAATATACAGTGTTAGCAAGAGGTCATAGGTGGGGTTTAACATTTTTTCCAATTCAGCAGGGAAAAGGAAATTTCATATGCTGTGTATCATGACAGTCAGTCATTTTTCATCCAAAATGTTATTTGGAGGAAAAAAATTACACATTTATAGCCTACCGACTTACCTTGAAATATCAATTGGAATTTAGAAATATAGAACATACCTTAGTAACTCAAAATTACTTCAAAAATGGAGATTAAAATAATAATAATCATAGCATCTCCCTGCAAAATATGGAGTCATAATCAAAGAGGATTATTAATACCTTATTTTAATACAAACACACCATGCTATCAACTTCACTGTAATTTTCTTCGTCAGTTGTCAGAACTCAAGACTATCCTTTCAGCTCATTCCCTCTCCCTCCACTTATTAAAGAAAATGAGAGTCCACAGAAAGAGCAACCTGATCTGCAAAGGTTTGGTTCTCCATTTCTGACTCCAGACAAATAGATCTCAAAAGTTATATTCCTTCACTTCACATACATGGGCATGTGATCTACTTGTCGACTTTGATTGCATTTCAAACTCCACTTACAACACCAAACATCCCAATTTCTCTGAGCACTCTGACACAGTGCTTAATTACTCTTCTGGGGATACTTTTTCCTTCCTTCCCATATCCAGTCACACTAATCATGATTAAATCATGATCAGGGTCCTCTCCTGCCTATCTCTCTCTTCCTTTAAGAACAGGTGCTGCTAGGGTTTCCCACAGCTGTCCCTCCTGCAGGCTCTGCAAACCCCAATCCCACAGCCTCTCCTCACTGAGTAAGGTCTCCACACCTTCCTGACCACCTTGGTGACCTCTGGATGCTGTGGTCTGTCAACACCATTCTTGCACTGGGCATCCCCAAACTGGGTACCTTATGTGAGATATGGTCCAACCAGTGATGAGTAAAGGGGAATAATCAATTCAACTGACCTACTGCCTCTGATCAGGTTGGTACAGCCCAGGATGCTCCTAACCTTTGTTGGTGCCTGATCACAATCCTGTCATGTGTTTACCAGTTAACAGCAACAACAGAAAACAGCAAAACTCAGATTTCCCGTATTCCTTTTTTTTTTTTTTTTTAATTTCTGCTGTTTGCAAATGCAACTGAAGTGAACAAAACTACTTTGAACTTCTAAAAAATTCAAGGCCCCTATATAATTAAGGTTAGAAGACTAATTAAAAACAACAATCCATTTTCACATACTTATTTTAATTTCAAAACATCCTGTTCTCTCACTCTTTCTTTTTTTTTTCCTTTAGAATCTTGCCTTGACATTCCCTCAGAACTGCAACCTTATTTCTCAAGGTGTGCAAGGAAGGGGTAAAGTGAATTACTGAATCCTGATTATTATATCATCAGAAATGTTCCCATGAAAGAATTCAGCTGATATGATGTTGGGTAAGGCAGAATCATCAGTTTTTGCATATTACTCAATAATGTAAAAATGAAAATATTTTCCTTTTATTTTCTCACGGATACTTGGATAGACATCACCCATCACTACAGGGCATGAAAACAGGTATAGAGAAAGGTCTGATTGCCTTCAATTAGAACAAATCTGCATTTTTTGTGGAACTCTGAGTGTTTGCAGAAAGGTGCCTAAATACTTGCTCACTACTTCCTGTGGAACACTGGCTGATGAGAATCAGTTTGCTGGTTGGACTTGTTTAGTAGGGTGAGTTTTTCTAACATATATTTTAATAGTATCAGTTATAAAAATTTAATGTGCAAAAAAAAGGCATTGTTAAAACTTTGGATTTTAGGCAAAAGATGCATATCATACTAAAAAACCAACAAAACTTGAAATGTTTTTCACAGTACCACCATTGTTGCCAGTGCCATAAAAATGTTTGCTGGTCTTTTCTAATTTTTCTTGAAAGCCTTTGACATATTCTTGTAATGCCGCAGGCTAAAGCTTTGATCTTTGTAAAAAATTAAAACAATACCATATTAACTGGCTTCTATAAACCAAATCTTTTTACAACATGAAATATATGTTTTAACCATTTTACAGGTTTAAATCCAGGTTTCAGGATTATTTTTTTAGCAAATCTTATTACTACAAGTGTTACACAATGATTCATACATTACTGCTACAACAATGCACCAGTTACGAGTGTGAGGTCAACCTTCCTTCTGTTACATCCTCATGTGAACTTTCAAATAAATTCTGTTCAAAATTTCTGCTCCTAGTTTGACTCAAGTTTTACTGACATGCACAAAAATGGGATTAACAGAAGGTATTTTCCAACACTGGATATGATTGCCAAAAGGAAAATTGTATACATTGTTATTTAAATGTCCACCAATCTGCAGATCTTGATAGACAAGTGCTTGCTTTACTTTGCCTTTTCTGCACAGTTTTCATTTATTCCTTACAGAATTGCATCTGACAAACATCATGGAGACACAAATAAATGAAAATAAAAAGGAAGGTTATAAAGGTGAAATGGGAGACCTGATTTGGTAAAAAAAAGATGTAGAAGATTCTTCAAACAATAGAAGATTGAGCAACCAATCCCAATGTAACAGATATACAGTAGAATGATTGGCCTCAAACACCTGATCTTTATTTTTATGAATTCTACAAGCCATTCTGCTTCCTAGGCTACTAAACTTGAGTTGAAAATTAAGGTTGGATAACACAGCTCTGAAAACTGTGGCTAATTTCTGCTTCACTGTTTTACAAGAGAATAAACTTTATTACCTGGACCTAGGGATTAGGCAAGGTGCTTGGGTTTTTTGTGTGAATCTGTGCAGAATTCAGAATTAAAAGCAAACTATTTTATATGTTTAGGTTCACTTTGGTTTCCAGTGGTTTACTTTAAAATTATGAAAAGTTCATTCCTGAGAAAGGACATATCAGAAAAAAAGCAAACCATACCAACCCAAAACAAAAATCCCAAACTACCCACAGTAAACACAAAGGACAATGTTTACACATCAAATGCCTTAAGTAAAATATGCAAATTATCTCTTTATTATTAATGCTCCTTTCTTATGACTGCTAATTAATATACTCAGTTGTTTCTCTCTTGTATCCACATATTGGTGTTTTGTTTTTAAAAGTACAAAAAGCATATACAGGTTTTACTAGTGCAATGAAAATATACTCCTGTGCCCTGAAATTAAAACACTGATTATGTATATTACTTTTCCTACCTTCAGCATCTCTGGGGATCTTTTTGTTGATACACAGTCCAGAAGGGAAATTAAAAAACTCAAAGAAATAACAACAGGACTTTTGTTTACTTTAACCTGCTGCATGAAGGATTATATTATTAGGCATGTGTTTTATTATTACCTATTCTATTGTTGAATATTAGCTCAAGAAAACAGAACATTCTTATTTTAAAAATCATGAGAGAGGTTTTATTGTTTATTAAAGTAATATTCTATTCTATTACCCTTTTCAAAGGACACGTTAAATTACTTTATCTATGCAGAGAATATGGTGATGAATGTTGCTAATAAAACAACAGAAGAAGGGGAGAACCACTTCACAGTGATGGTACTTTAAATGAGTAAATTGTTCCTTTCACACACAGGAGTCAAGCTCAGTGAGTCTCACATTGCACTTTCAGAGAATAACTGGATTGAGACAGCAGCCACTGAAACTGACCTGATAAGACCAGAGCACGTGGCATTTGAGGCTGCTCCTGCAGACCTCTGGAAATGCTCAAGGCTCTAGGGTTATACACTGTCCCAGGAAGGCAAGCACAAGCTATTGCAAAGCACCCTTCACCCCACTCCCTTGTGCCAGCACTAGTACTCCTACAGCCATGTGGCTCAAAACTCTTCTCCTGGTTAGTTTTCAGACAGACTTAATAAAAGGGTAATTTTTATCTGGGAAATTAATTCCAGTTTGCTAACGCTACTCGTCCTACAGCAGAGAGCAGAGTACTTCCAGCACAAAGAAAGGGGTGGGACTGTGGCTTTCAGTAGCAGCCCACATTTCTGGCTGTCTAAAGGAACTGTGGAGCTGCAGCTCTCCACATCTCTCAAGGTAGATTAAATGCACTTTTGCATTCAGGGGGAACAACAAACTGCTGTTCCCCCACTGAGATCAGTGCCTGACTAAACGAGCATTCCTCTTCTCTGCTGCCTGTTGCAAAGCAAATAGGTAATTTTCAATTTTTAAACTAATCTGTTTGACTTCATGCTGGAAAAGGAGAGGAGTGCTATGGCTGGAGCTGATCTCAGCTGAGAGACTGCACAAATCAAAGGGTTCCGTGCCTGCCACCTTCACATGCAAGATTCCTGCCCTGGGCAAGGAGGAATCTCAGCAAGGCACAGCCTCCATTTGGGGCCTGTGAAAAAAGAAGCACATTAATAGGTTTGTTGTGGGGTTCTCTCTTTTCTCTCAACAATAGCATAAGGAAAAGGAGATGGACTGTAGCTATTCCACACACGGATTCTGTGAAGATTGAATTCCCACTGCAAAAGGTGATCTTCCTTCCCACTGCTTGCTGGATTTGAGTGATTCATAATATTCATTAAATTAATGCAGTTATAAATGTAAATTTGCATTTACTTGTTATATAGAGGAGCCCAAGGGATACAGACTTGAGTTATATTCTGTAGTTTCTGCTTCCTATGGAGTGCATTTCTACTGCATGGAATAAAGTGAAGTTTTTCCAAGAGGGAAATGAAGAACTAGCAGTGTCCACAATGGAATTCAGGAAGGTATTTTTATATTGGAGTTAACTGCCTGAGAGGTTGCAGCATTCACATGGACCTAAAGTGATACACATTACATGTCATAAGTTATTAGTAAGCTAAGTGGAATAAAGTCTCTCCTGGAGGACAGCAAGGAATCACAAAAGATATTCTCTCAGGCTTTTGCTCCTGCAGGCAGAATATCAGATGCCTTCAGGAAAGACAAAGATTTTTTTTGTTTGTTTGTTTCACATTTGGAAAAAGACTATCAGCACAGTTAAAATCTCCTCTTGAGGGTGAGCTCAGCTGTAAAGTTCCCAGGGTCGCTAGAGTCTCAAAAGCTCTGCCTTGCTATAAATAAGCGCAGTGTAATCTATCTGCTGGTTGTTTAAATTGCAGTTAAAATCTCAAATAATCTTACAAATGGCTCTACTGAGATACCAATAAACTTCAAGAGCCATATGATCTGTTAAAATACTTACAGGTAGCATCTTTACACTTCCCTACAGTTCTCTTCTCAGTCTACATCTTTCTTCAAATATTAGTTGTACATTGAAGAGAGAAAACTGCATGTTGTTTTTTGGTTTGTTTGTTTGGGTTTTTTTTTGGTTGGGTTTTTTGTTTGTTAGTTTGTTTTATACCAATTTCTTACCTAAATGACTTCTTTTAATCTCACCAGTCGGAGAGGAATCTTTCTTTGCCCTCTAGGTAATTTTTTACATAACCTTAGGAAAACTCTATAGCTAGAATAATCCCTTTCTCAAATCTTGTTGTGAAGTATTTCCTTGTACTCTGGGGCCTTTATTCCACTTATTTCTCCTCCTATACTTTTCTTTCCAGATTTCCATTTGCACATTTATCAATTCTGATTTGCTGCATTTCCCTCTTTTCCCATAGAACAGTATCTTCCATGTGTTGTATTCCTGTGTATGTTATGGACATAATCTGATCAGCACCAGGATTTTAGGTACTTTATCTTTCCCTGTGCCTTAGGCACCCTGCTAATCTGTCCCAAACTTCTCTAAAATGCCCAACTTGGCATTAGACACCATCAAAACCCCTAACTCCATTGGTGCCTGTAGTCCATAAGTATAATATACTATATATATATATATATATATATATAAACAGCCTTTTCTTGTATGAGGGTGTATGTAACAGATGGTAGCAGTGTTTGCTGCTGTAAAACTTACTGGGCATGTACTATGTACTACCCTGCTTTAAATGCAAGACAAGCTGGGCAGCATAGAAGAAATCCTCCTGCAGGGTGCTGGTGCTGGCTGCAGAACTGTGCTTTCACTCTGCAGGAAAAAAGCAGACTGCTTGATTCCCCAGAGGACCTGAATTGAAACTTCAGGGCACAGAGCAGGGCAAATAGGCACAACCAACACTGAAGGCAACCAGAAGAGAGCAAACTGCAAGCCTTTGAGTGGACTTGGGTTGTGCTATCAGCAGTGAGCAGGTTTCTTTTCAGCCCAAAGACAAGAGAGGAAAAGAAAGCTTCCAAGAACCCTGAGGGATATTTTAGAGTTCATTCAGCTAAGAAGACACAGAAAGTCATGGGACCCATAGGGAAGGATGCAGGAAAGGACCAACACACACTCACACAGTAACCAAAGAGATTTTCTTTTATGTACTTTTGTTTCATCTGTCTCAGTAGATCTGACTTTTCCATCTCCTAAAAGCTACCTGATTCTAGCTTATTAGTTTGTGCTCTAATACATTTAACTTTAAAGACTGGGAATTGTTTGATGTCTTTTGTTACACTCACTACAAAGGGAAAGGTGGGGGTAGTTGCACTGCAAGGCTCTGGGCAACTCACAGGATCCATCACAGGGGTGAAAGATGAGAGTAGGCAGATGTTAATACTGGATGGATTTTTGATGCACCACAGCTAAGAGGTTCAGCCCTCCAGCTGGAGTAAAGCAAAAAATAAAAAAAAAAATCAGTGAAAAGAAAAGCTAATTCTATCCCTTGTAAATTGGAACATAAATACTGCAGTAGCCTGAATAAAAACTACTTGAGAGACCAAGTAACAGTAATGGCACAACAGTTTTATTGAAGCTATTAAAGAAAGGGCTTTTTTCTGTTCAGTCATTTACTTGCAACTTTTAGATGGGTGCCATAAGCAACTTAGGCAGAGTCATCCAAAAAATAGTGAAACATAACATCTAGATGAGAAATGCATAAGCAAAATATTGCAATGTGTGTTGATATATTTATGCAAGACTGATGTTAGCAGCACAGCAGTTGACTTTCTTTAAGCTGATGGACAGAGTAGGACTTTAGAAATCCCATCTTCTCTGTTCCTTAACACTCCTGTGAGTTAACAGTTGTGAAGTAACAACTGCTTGGTTTTAGCATTTTACCAAAACACTCATCTATCTCCCCTTTCTGTCTTTGACTCAAGATACAGTTTGATATTACCTCTTTCCAGGAACTCCTTTCCCACACGCAAAGATAACTTTGCCTAGCCTTCAAAGGCAGATATTTACCTCCCCTTCATATTCTGTGTTGTCTCCTTCCTTTATAACCTCTGAGACAGTGGACATCAAGAGTGTTTTCATCTTGTTTTGAGCATGTATTTCTTTCCTTTCAGCCTCCATTTTACACCACTAAACACAAACTGAAATCTTTATTTCATTGACATCTAATTTCCATCCTTTCTTGTGTTACACCCCACTAACAATCCAGGACTCTTAACCTATTCATTGCACCAAGCTGTTCTTTCTTCCTCTTATTTTCCAAATCAGTTCTCTTTTTCAGATACATCATCCTGGAGAATGGAAGCAAAAAGCAGGCATGCAAGCATCTCTGAGGGATGAATAATGCACCCTTGCATTCAGTTATAGTCTTCATTCCACACTTTGCATGCAGACATGTAAACCTTACAAATCACTTTCTAAATTTTCTGGAGTTACAAAATTTTATCCAGCTTATTGAAATAATCTAGATGGGGATCCCTGTGGCCCAGCCTTTTAAATATCTGATTGCCTCTCCACAGCTTCCTCATTCCCTTTGCCTGGCTACAGCCCAGTAATACAGGAAAATGCTGTATAATGGGCGATAGAGGTTTCAAATAAAAACATGCAAATCATGCACAATTTGTCTAAATATGCTTATGCAGGCCAGATGCAATCTGCAGCTGCAGCACAATCCTGTTTATATTCTTGACGGGTAGAGTTTACAGTCAAAAAGTTCAGCATTATTCTCAAAATGTAACACAGGCCTCACTATGTCCTCATCAACAATCCCTTCACAGCCTACATGGCTCTCTTGTGTAGAAGTAGTAAACAATTTTAAATGAAATACAAATGTTCTGTTTCACAGATCAGTGTGCTCCAAGTCAATATAAAACTAAGCATGCTTTATTTAGCAGTTATTTACACATACAGCTCCAAGAACAATAAAATGATCTCCTGAAGGCAAGGGGCTGAGGAAGCTGTTCCTGTCTGCCTGGTATTTCCACACCACATGATCAGGAGCTATGGAGCTCCTTTGAGAGGAGTGCTACCTCTCTTGGAATGACCAAGATGGCACATACAGATCAGAAAAGGGACATTTTGCCCTGGTGATCTATTGAATATCTGTTTAGCTTCACAGTGTTAAGACTCTGTCTTTCCAACATGAAATATGGGATCCCTTCCATCTAAGTCATCCTCAGCGCTCTCAGAAGATCAATCCTTGATTCATCACCAGCCAACTACCTGGAAGGCAGAACATTATGCAGCCCTCCACATCTTTTCCTCCACTGTGATGCCACTCTGACCTCAGCCTCCTAGAGTTTCAGACAGCTCTTTAAAGGTTCTTTCTTGTCAGAGATTTTCCATATGAGCTATAGTAAATCCTGCATTTTCTTCTAGTCCCACTCTGCCATCCTCAGGCTTCCTTAAATCTGACTTTGCTGAGCTCTGATTCTTTAATTATGTATATTTTCAAGATGTAGTACCCTTTGCTTCTTCAGTCATTCCCTCCTGTTCATATACATAAGTTCAACTGAAGTCACAAGAACATTTGTCATGCTTGCATGGGAAAAATCACATTTCATTACAATCACAGAATAATGATTTACTAAGGCAGCATTATAAACTCCAATCAAATAAAAATTACTGTGTCTAGGGTTCCTTAATTATTAATTTTCATGCTATCTGTAAGAAAATAAATCAGGAAGCTAAAATTTTTAATGTTGCTGAAGAGAAGCATCTCTGCAAACAGTGGTTGAGTACACTGACAAGATCAATAGCTTAAAGTAATTGTGATATTCAGTGGAAAAAACATTACACTGAGCATAAGACCAAGAAGCAAGGGATTTGATTCCTCTTATGGTCCAAATATGAGAAGAAAATCTAGACTTCATTTTGCTGACTGGGCATTTCTTTTTTTCCCCCTTTTACAACAACAAATGGAACAAAACAAAGCACTTAAAAAGAGTTTCCTAAGTTTGAAGATGCTTAGGACACAAAAATCAAAGTAACTGATTAATCAATCAATCAGTAATGAGATTAGTATTTTAGGCCTTTCTCCTGACAAAATAAAATCATTAGATGTTTAGAAAACTTTGAAATGTATACATATATATATTATTTTTTCAAATTACACATTCATAAAGCATATGAACAAGATTGGTAGATATGTTTCATTTGAAGACTGTAATGAAAAGCCTCATTAAAATCTTAAAGACTCTTCTGCTTAGAGATCAGAAACTATCATCTAGAAATGAATTCATATTAAAGAAATATTTCATTTTGTGCTTCTAAAAAGATTACTTACAGTGTCGTGTGTACCATCTGTAGCAGCTTATTTCCACATTACAGCAAGGAACCAGGAGAGTAAACTGAACATCATCTTCCCAAAAGGAAAAAACTGAAAGGGCCAGTAGGTCATCCATTGCACACTGTGTAAGCATATTTAACTGCATTTCTAAACTGGCCAAACCATTAAGACAAAATGTGTGTTGGGATGAATAAACTTTCACTTCTGTCCTTCGGCCACTATTAAAGCCTTTATGTCCTATAAGAAATGCAGAACATACAGGGAGAAGGAGGCAAGAGAAAACCTAAGGCAGCACTGCACAAAATGTTGAATAATAAAGGGGTTAGGCAGTACAGACATGAGGACAAATTCTAGCATGCTCTTTTTACTAAAACTGGGTCGTTGTCAAGAAATTGCTGATGTTAGGGTTTCTTGTCATGGATAATAAGAGGAACTCTTCCAGAATGTGCAAGTCATAAAATAGACTAGAAAATCTTATGAATGACGGTAACATTTGAAGCTCACTGTAATGTTACTAGATATGCCCTCTAACTGATGCTATATTTAGTATCTGTTAAACTTCCTTGGCATCAAACCCACTGGTTCTCATGAAACTAGAAAGCAGAGGTGTTTTAAGTTCAGCAGAGCATGCTACTGCTGACATTCAGTGGCTCTGCTGTTTCCCTGTAAGGTTCTAGGGGGAACAAATAATCTCAAATTATGGAAGAGTCTGTATGACCAATTTTTCCATGATTCTCACATTTTAAAACATTTAGTGTACATAAAAAAAAAAAAAAAAAAAGTGGAATAAAGTATTCTAATTTATAATTACTTTAATAAAAACAAAACCAACATAATCACAGATTTTAGAAATATAGTGATTAGTTATCCATAAAGACTACATTCATTATCAACATATAGCTTAAGAAGTGGAAGAGGGAGAAATTGCTAAGGTTTCACTAATGTCAAAGCTGTAAGTAAATTAAACATATAAAAGTTTTATCTATAAATATCATTCGGCATAAGGATGTCTGATAAATCTCATTGACTTTACATTTCCTTACCTCTAGTAAAATTTATAGTCCTGTACAATTCTTAACTCGCTCACAAAATCTCCAACACCTTTTAATCTCCATAAAATAAACACGAAAGGGCAGACTACAATTTACCAGATAACGTATTGTAGAAGGAGACAACACAAGAGAAATCATGTACCTGCTACTTCAGCTTTGCATCTGTCCTGTAACTCTGTCAAGAATAATGCCCCAGGTCAAGAGAAACTCCTCAGTGGATCTCAGATCTGCTTCCTGTCTTTTCTCACCTTGCTGCTTTCATCATATTGCTAATATTGTGTTTATGAACTAAAATTTGTTCTTAAATAAGCACCATTTTATATGAACAAATATATGAAATTATTATAGGTATTACCACATCAGTCATCTTGGCTACTTCACTAATATTATAGAGAAAATTTTTTTAAAATGTAATCTGTTCCTCTTACGGCTAAGGTGTGAAGAGTAGACTCTTTCTGTTTGAAAAAAAAAAGAGCTGTCATAAGATACAAAGTCTAAAAAGGATGAAATAAGGTAAAATTACTTTGTATATGGAATTTATGGCATAGATTTTATCTTCTCTGTTCTACTGGAGAGAAAGTCCAGAGTATAAAGTCTCCAAACAGTGTATCTGTATTTCTGGAGGCAGTGCAAAGGACACTGAAAGTGCAAATTTAGATGTTTAAGAATTTCTAATGATATTTATGAGTAGTTAAGCCTCTACAGATTTTTTTATTATTTTTGTGCTCATCTTCATTCCCAGAAGCAAAAAATAACTAATAGGTGATGGACAGAAAGGCAGGAGGCTTTGAGATGGCAGTTCCTCCAACCTGTATCCATGTTATAACCAAGGCAAGTGATGAGAAGGGACAGGGCAAGATGAGGAAAAGATCACAATATATTCACTTCCTAAAGTGAATAAAGGAGAGCAGAAAAAGAAGGGATTTTCCCTTTTGGTTCTATTCTGTTTTGGGCTTAGAAAGTTAGCGGAGTTTTCTTGACCACACTGATTGTCAGAGATCTGGTGACAGCAGCTGTTTCTCTGAAATCGAGGTAGGTGCAGCTGTTGGAGGATCCAAAGATGCATCAGGCTGGTCATGGTCATCCACAAAGATACTCAGAGCCCAGATATTGCCCACTTACATCAAAGCTGTTGGTACAAAGCCCTCGTTACAAACCGCTGAAAACCCTTTATTGATTGCTTTACAGTCTGTACTGGGATGTGCAATATGGGGGTTACTTTGCTACCATTAGTCAGACCAAGGTCACCACATTTACTACATTATAAGCACAACTTTTATCACAACACAGGTAGCAAAAGCCCTTGGCCTCTTTTGTCAAGAAGGAAGAAAAATTCTTGTGGTTAATGCTGTACCATTGGAAGTTTGGTAAGACGGCAAAGAAGAAAAACTAAGCAAATGAGTAATGAAATCAAACCAAAAGCTCAAAAAAAAAAAAAAAACCCAACAAAAAAAGTGCCATACATATATAGCAGAATTTCAGTAAGTTATTCAAAACAGAAGCAAAACCTACAAGAAAAGAAGCAGATGCATGTGATATTACCAATTACAATTTTCTTCTGGCATCCAAAATCATGCTATCTATATTCCTTTCTACCCTTGTTCAGAAAAAAATACATTTGAAAATAATTATGTATTGAAAATAATGCAGACTAACATTTTAACATAGCTGAAAAGTCTGATGACTACCACATGCCTCTGCACAACCAGAGTCCAGATCTCAGACTTTACCCAGAAATACTCAAGGCTGCAATTTGGGTGGACAGACAGGCTAATCCTGCACATGCATCCTGTTGCTGCCAAATAAAATGCAGGCTGCACTAAGTGACAAAAATGGGGGCTTAGCCCATAAGTTTTCTCATAATATGCCTAACACAAAGTGATAGAATTGGGTTTCTTGCAAAAAGCAATTATGGCTCCCATTTTTCTCTTAAAAACGGGGCCCTCCCTTATTATGTTATAGCCTAGAGATTAAGTTACATTCCTCCAAAAGGAAGAGACTGAGCCTGAGCTTCTTCTTTTGCTAGAGGCAATGCAAATTTGCATTACTGGCTACACAGAAGTTAGACTAAAAAAACATTACTTTGCAAAAGGCATGGTCATTTATAAAACCACTCTAAGTTGATCAAATTCGCCCCGTACTCAACGTCCATCAATGAAATTGCACCGGCATGCTAACCAGTGTACTTAACATAATGTGAAGGTGTTTTACTGCTTTCTGCACAATATAATTTCTCATTCTGCCCTGACATGGAGCTTTGAGTAAATAGTCAGCATTTTGGAAGATGAGGATGGAAAATTAGAATGTGTGAAAAAACATCAGGAAGACTCCATTCACCCATAAATAATTTCAGCTAATTTTAAAGTTGTTATGCTGTCCATAAGTACAAAAATGCAAAAGTGTGTGCTCACCTGTTCTATCAAACTTTTTTTGTTTTAATGGGTAATGAGAAAAAAACTAAAAAGAAATAAAATAAATCAATAAATATATCCAAGACAGAATATAGTTTCAGTAAAACATCATTAATCTTCCTTAAATGCATGCTGGATGTAGCAGCAACGTCTTAGCTGTTTTCTGATGAACCAAAACTAAGAAGACACCTAGCCAGTCACCACTAGTGGCCAAAACCAACAGCAGAGAAGAAAAAAAGAAATAACATCAAGAAGGAAAAGAATGAGATGAAGTTACCAGCAACCCCTGGAAAACAGCACAGGCTGGGGGATGGGCAGATTGAGAGCAGCCCTGGCCAGGATGGTCTTGAGTGTGCTGGTGGGTGAGATGGGATGCACCTGCAGCCCAGAATTCATCAAGGGAAGGGAAGGGAAGGGAAGGGAAGGGAAGGGAAGGGAAGGGAAGGGAAGGGAAGGGAAGGGAAGGGAAGGAAGGGAAGGGAAGGGAAGGGAAGGGAAGGGAAGGGAAGGGAAGGGAAGGGAAGGGAAGGGAAGGGAAGGGAAGGGAAGGGAAGGGAAGGGAAGGGAAGGGAAGGGAAGGGAAGGGCAAGGGAAGGGAAGGGAAGGGAAGGGAAGGGAAGGGAAGGGAAGGGGAACTTCCCTGCAAATCAGAACAGATGAACCTGAAAAACGTTGTGCCTAAATGTGGCCTTAGTCTTGCCACAGGTTGTTGTTACCAGGGAGAAATAATCAAATAGTTACTAAGGTAAAAATAATTTTAAAACCCTATAAAAATGAGGTAGACAAAGGTGTGAAAAAGACATATTCATTGAATAATCAATACAACAGTGCAAAAAAAAGTTACTATGCAAGAAACAAAGTATATTGATAAATACATACCTCTGGTGGGTTGCCTCTGACTGGGCGCCAGGTGCCCACCAAAGTCACTCTATCTCTTACCTCCTCAGCCAGGAAGGTGAGATAAATTTAAGTCTCTTGGGCTGAGATAAGGATATGGAGAGATCACTCACCAATTAACTGTCATAGGCAATACAAATAAGCATTGTGGAAATTAGCTCAATTTATTACCATGGGCAGCAGGGGCACAGCTGGCTCACCATGGTCTCCACCATGGATTGCAGGGGAATCTCTGCTCTGATGCCTGGAGCACCTCCTCCCCCTCCTTCCTCACTGATCTCAGTGTCTGTAGAGTTGCTCTTCTCACATTCTCACCTTTCTCTGCCAGCTGCTGCTGTTGCACAGAATTTTTTCCCTTTACTTCTTAAATATATTATTTCAGACGTGCAACCACTGTCCCTGATGGGCCTGGCCTTGGCCAGTGGTGGGTCTATCTTGGAACCAGCTGGCCTTGTCTCAGTTGGGCATGGGGCAAGCTTCTGGCAGCTTCTCACAGGAGTCACTCCTGTACCCCTGTGTTACCAAAACCTTGCCACGCAAAGCCTGTACAATAACTTTATCACAAATTTTGCTATTTAAGAATGTTAGACTAAACCATGTCACTGATACTGTGTCCAAATGCTACCTAATGTCAAGAAACTGCACTGAGACACTGTCTGACTGGGTGATCTCAACCCATTCCCCAAATCCCACAAACCATTAAAGAAGTTGCCCGTGATCCACACCAGGTAATATATTTCCTGTCTAACTCACAGCTCCCTGGAAGGGAATATCCTGAGACATAATTTCATGTTTGCCCAAAGCTGTGAGATGGGGGATGAAGGCAGTGGGCTCGGGGCTGCTGCTGGAGAGAAGCTGCTGCTGGACAGCTCCTTCAGGGGAGGGGAGGCTCATCTCACCAACCTGTGAGCCCAGCCACAGCCACGGCACCCAGCCTCTTGCCACTTCACCTGTGTATGCATTCTACTCTAAACAATGCAGAGACACAGTCTGCTGGTGGGGTTTTTTGTTTTTCTTATTTGAGGAAAATAAAAACCCAAAACACTTGGTGGGTCTTTACCCACTTTTGTAGGACAGGAGAGAAGCACTGGATCTCAGCAATTCATGAAGGTAATGTGAGTGAAGTGCTCTATCTACAGGCAACATCTGTACCTTCTCTCAAGCTTATTTTTTATAACAACTACCATTTTCACGTGCAAGCAAGGTATGACCTCTTCTCAATCCCTGCTTTTTGAGATTTTCTGAGCTCATTGTAAGAAAAGAAAAAGAAAAAAAGCTGAATAATTTTGCAATCAAAAAAGACCTTAATGCTGAACTTCTAAGAGAGTCTAAAATTACTGACAGTTGTGACTGAAGGAAATAGACAGTTTAGTGCTTTTCAAACAAATTGATGTGTAGTCCTGAAACAGTCCTATATGTCAAGTGGCAGGTTGGAGACAGGGAGTTGACTGTAAAATCAACATCTCAGTGCAGCTCCAGTAAATTCTAACAATATTTTCCAAAGGTGCACACATATATATGCATGTTCATAGAGAAATTATATATAGACATTTTAAAGATGCCACTGCATGCTTCAAATTTCTATTAAAAATAACATCTGATGAAAATTACCTTTAATGTTCTGTAATTAAATACAATACCTAAAAGCTTATGTATAGACATCCACAAGGAAACAGAGATACAAATGGATTTACTAATCTTTCTGTTGATATAAAGTTAAAACCTGACAATTATATCAGAGTATTTAAAAGGAAGTCAGAGAATAAAACTGCATATTCCATCACCATGCTATTTAACCTGCCAGTATATAAAGGGAAAAAAAAAATAATGAAGAGTAGATTGTAGATGCTCCTCTAACATTCTTTTTCCTAACTCAAAACTCTAGCTTTTCTAGTTTGTTTACTAAAATGTTATGTTTAGGATTTAAAATTATCTTAGCAAGTCCTCTGTTTTGGCTCCACTTAAGCAATTTTTGCATGTTTTTAGCTCAGGAATACTTGTCCTAATTTATTCACACATACTTGAGACTAAATAATCTATGACATAACTGTTTGTTTTCTGAACTTTTATGAGGAAGAAGACAAATATCCATCATGAAGAATGCAAAGCACTCCCTCACAAGACCAAAGCAGCAGTGCATGAAATTGAACTCAAAAAGAGCCTCCATTCTGTGTGACTTCTTGGCTGACACAATTCAGATATTTATAGCTTTACGAATATGCCACTGGAAAAGAACTTGAAGCTTTTTCTAGCTAGGAAGGATTAATGAACATGTGCACCTGGTAATTACAGCACTCCATCTTTCTCAAAGCCCTCACATTGCCTCAATGGCAGAAACTGTAATGAAAAACCATTGAAAATATCAATCTGCAATTCCATAAGTCATTTAATTATTAAAATATATAATCTCTTTTCATACTTTCTATGAACTATGCTAACAGTGGTATGCAAAAAATCATACTTTTTGCTTCATGTTATTACCTGGAAGACCTAATTTAAAATGAAAAATTCATCTGATATCAGCTTGGGGTTTAACTTACTCTAACCTCAGAATGGAAAATGCATGGTAATAACTGTCAAGCACTTCTGCAAGAAAGAGTAGGAAAAAAACCCAACAGCCTGGGGTAATGCATGCAATTTTAAGAAGATAAAAATTACACACTAAATTTCAAAAGAAGTTTCTTTGAAAAGAAATATTTAAAGATTGGGGAAAACAAGAATTCTGTACTTTTCTCCTAAAGAAGGTTCTCAGAGTTATTGTCAGGTGGAAACTTTTTCAGAAGTAATGCATGCTGCCACAAACATTTGTCTAATATACATACCACTAGAAACATGCAGTAGCTGGGGTACTGTTTGTTTGTTAAAACACTTTCTGAATAAACTTCAAAAACACTATGCACTTCATGTTCTATTTTGAGATTAAACAACACTGAAAAAACTTGGAAAATACTACAAAACAAAAGCTATTTTGTCATCAAAGTAGTAAACCCCCAAATAGTCTATGAGCATCAATATTTGAATTTTCTCATGTTATTCTGTCATTTGATATAACATTAACCTGAAACAGCCAGATACATGAAGGGATGAAGCAGACCACCCAAAATTAAAAACAACCTTACTAATACAAATTATTTTAAGCAGAAAGCCTCAACTGCTTCGCAAGTGAAATTAAATTTTAATATACATTTTAGTGAAGTCCTAGCTATTGCAACATTTGAATGAATGGCAACTATAACCTAAATGCACAGACATCTATATGGCTCAAAAAGTAGTCTTTTAAAAGATATTTAAGCACAGTACGAGATTTGAGCATTAAAAATGGCCTTTTATTGGTAAAACATACTGTTCCTTGGTGGATTATAGAAAAAGAAAAGGTTCCTGTGGAGATAAGTGTGCATGAAATGCTCTCCCAAGAGTATTCAGCCAAACTGACTGCAATAAGGGGACTTCAAAAAGCAGCAAGAGAAGAGATGTTCAAAGCACCTTGCAGCTTTGGGCTACTGGCCTCTACTGCTGTTTTTAATACAGTTAGCTTTAACTTGGGAGCGATAAATAATTGACAGAGGTATTTTCAGAAAGCTTTGATCACCGCACCGTTTGTCACAAGCTCCAAAGTAGTCACTGCGATAACACTTAATCTGGGGCTTCTTATTTCAAGTACAAAAGCATCCCCTCCCACCTACTGCTCGCAGACTCCTGCATCAGAACAGGAGACTTAAGATGCAGCCTGCACAGCGCTAACACGCCACGCTCTCCACCGGCAGATTCCTTCTCCAGCACGCCTATTTTCGCATCCTTACCTTTAAAAGGCTGTCCAGAACCTGCAAAGTTCCCCCAGACGGTTTTAGTTCAGAGCATCCAGCAGTGCATCCGCACAAAGCTTTGCCATTGCGAGTGTGAAGAGAAAGAGCTGCTGGGATGCTGAATGGCACATCAGCCAACTTTGTGTGTATCCGCGGCTCCCTGAAAAAGCTGGACCGAAATTCCCCTCGCCTGCGGATTGGATTCAACAGCACACAGTAACTCTGAGAGCAAGGATTTGACAGGGGAAAAGGGAGAAGCGGGAGGGGGAAGGGGGGGGACCCGAAGAGAAAAGAAAAATCCTGTCCTGGATGCTGGCTGTGATAAGCCTTGGCTGTGAAATAAAGCTGCTCTTCATAGTCCCACAAATACTTGCAAAACTACTCTTCTGTAATGTTTTCATTGCACTGTGTGCCATAGGATGCCATCAGTCTGAGAGCTGATATTTCCATATAGAATGTGTTAACTATTTGCCTAACTAGCATATTAGGGGATAACACAAACATTTCAGACTTCACGCTAAAATCATAAAAAGAAAGTGTAAGATGTGAATAAAACTAATTTTAGATAGTCTATAATTTTCCTAATTTTCTGCAGATTATTTGTGTACTTATTTAGATTCAACTAACTGTAAAAAAAAAAAAAAAAAGTTTTCCTTCTTTCCTGTTAAATGTAGATATTGAAGTTCCCACATAATGACCCATCAGTGAAGACTGTTTCATCTGCATTGCTTATCCAATCCTTGTAGAAAATCAGCCTATAACACTAAGTCCCATCTTTACACTTTATGTGCTAGTCAGTCTAGAGTGAATCAGAGTTTGCAGAGATGCTTCTGGCACATTACACCTGCTTAAATATTCTTTACCAGAACAATGCTTACACTATTCTGAAACAAAACATTTTTACTTGTTATAGCTAATGATGTAGACAGTATATACAGTAAAAGTTAAACTTTATGTATCTAGGAAAATTGGGGCTTTTTCTTCTCAAATTTGGCCTTTGCTATTTTAGGAATAACTTTTAATGACATGCAATATATGCTTTATCACACAGTCTTTCTCAGACCATAGTAGGGTACAAATTTATTTCCGCTTGCTGACAATGAAAATACCATTTTCTAGTGGCTCTACTCTTTTGGCACTGGCACAGCAATTTGAGGTTAGAAGTAAAAGTGCCAGGAAGATAAGAGGCCAGATGTACCATAGAGGTGATGACCTCATTTGGCAAAAAGAAAAATATTTTTGGCATATAGTTTAAATAGCACAGTTTATTTCAAGTAGTACCCTTTTTTAGTGAGGTTGGGTGAGGAGGAACACCTCAATCCCCTCCAAGGTCATAGGACCCATTAAAAAAAATAAGACACATAATAAAGGTCAAGCAAGAAAAAGGGCCACCAAGGTAAAGGACATGGCTCACAACTATATCTATTCAGTGTATTTTTTTCTCTACAAACATTGTATCCGTCTAAATGTTAAGGAGTTTACATACCAAATTGCATTACCAATTATGAGGCGTTAAATTGGCCTGTATAGGTTTTCCAGCTCCTATTGACCTCATCAAACAGCTGTGATTTCCAAGCAATCAGTCTCTAATGAGTTTAGAAACAATAAAGAGGAGTTAAAATACCAGATGTATTTAATTTATCTTTAAAGAAAAAAACAACTCTCTTAAGATGTACATCTTGAAAACTTTAATATGTACAAAATGTTCCTTGGTTCTGCATTTTTGGCTAATGTGTGGAGGAATCATCCTTTAGTGACTGAAAAGGAAAAACAATACTTATGCTCTGCCTGTGTCTTTTTAATATAGTTAGTGCCTTATCAGCACTCAAACACACTCCTGTGAACAGCTCTAGAAAACTACCTAGGAAGCTGGAATACCTTAGCTCTCTTTCAATCTTGTCTTGGTTTTATTGTCTTATACTGCAAACATCTGTAATGCACTGAAAATTATATTGCAAAATTTAAAAGCAGGTAAAACCTGTGCACCTAATGAAAGCAACATCTCTGAGAAAGAGCCAAAATGCAAAATGTAGCTATTAATTGCGAGAGAAAAAATGCTGAATACCCCTCACAAGTAAAGCTTATTCTACCTTAGAGAAGATTTTTGTCAGTACTTGTTAAGGTTAGTTAAGATCACCAAAATAAACAGATACAATGAATAAATAAATAAAGAAGTTACTATATTAAATACTTGAATACATTAATTGAAGGGTAGAATACAGGCTCATTGAAAGGGTTATGAACAGAAGGTAATTCTTAGCTGCAAGTTCAGTGATTAAAGTATTTAGCTTTTAAGGACAGTCAGTCCATCATCTTTCCTGTGCACAAAAGTAATTGAAAGCAAAGGAGCCTTTACAAAAGACACTTTAAATGGTTTGTTTGTTTATGTTTGATGACTGTTTAAGTAAGCAGGAAACCCGATAACCTCTCTGCAAACAATTCATTGTGTAGCTGCTACAGTATTACAGCAGTACTTCAGGAATCATATTGCACACACACTTCATGTGCACTGAGCATTCCCTTTTGTGTCCTCTGCAGAAATATTGCACACACTTACTAAATATACATTTGTCATTCCTTTTGACTGTAGTATACAAAGACTGAATGTAAAGAAGCTTTCTTGCAAAAAGATTCAAGTGCTAATGCCAATTTTGATTTACACTACACCCTAAAGAAGTTTTACTTTCCCCCCCTGACATTTTGCAGCCTTTCAGCTAACACATCCCTTCTCCCCAATCACAGTTCTTTCAGAACACCAGAGGACTAGAGCCTGGAAAACAAAAATCACTAAAATCACCCCACTGATTGCAGCTATCAAGGAGTTATACAGAGATAAAATGGTTTCTGAGTTATCTTAGCTTGAGTGTGGGGAGAACAAACTTTGATTTAGCAAATGAATAGGAATTCAACAGAGAGATGTGTCTGTGTTTGCCATGAACTCTCCTACAACTCTCAAGGCTGCATATTTAAACAAATGTAGATAACCCACAGCACATCCCAGATAATGTGGAAAACATTTAACCTGAATGTGGAAAGAAGCACATCAGGGTGGAGGGTCCATTTTCAGAGCATTTTATGGCCAGAAAAATCCCAAAAGAGTTTCCTCATTGCTCTTGTATCACCATCTAGAGCATCTCTGTAAGGGATGTACAAATGACCTTGCCCTGATTACTGAGCCATGCTTGTGACCATGCTGGAGATTATATTCTGCACATTGGACACAAGTCTGCAGTGTGATTTGGGTAGCCAAAACCAGAAGTCAGGAAAACTCTCAGGAAAAAGAGTGGCTTAAGGTAAAAGCAGTGAATGCTACTAAATGAGATTGCCAGATCTATCAGCTTTCAGAATTTGATTCACTGTCCTGCTGAGCCTGACATCTTTTGGTCAGACAGGTACCGTAATAGGAATGCAGAAGAAAAAATAATTTCAGCAGCATTAAAAGGAGTGTATCTCAAAGACAGTGCTCATTTTTTTGTAAAAACAGCACAGAAAGGAGCACTTTATAGACAGGTATTTTATTCATCCAGGTTATTTCCAGGAGGTATTAAGAATCCACAGGTAAAGGAGACACAGAGGATACAAAAAGGGCTCCTTTCTATTACCAATTCTCTATTCTTACTGCTAAAAATGCTGCCACTTTGGCTTTAAGCACTCCTGTCATTCCTAGGCCAAAGGTTCTTGAAAACAGAAACTGCATAAAAGATGCAGTCACACCTGAAGTTGTCATAGATTATAGGTTTTTGTAGCATGTAAGATAATGGTAATATTACCACTAAGAATTCTACAGCCCTCAGGTCTCATGGTATTCTTTATTCTTTATGCTTTTAGAAGTTGAGTTTGTGTTTTCAGGAGCTAACATTGTTAGGGAAAAAGGCCCTGCTGCTGCAGCACACAATCAAGTACTCCAAGTATTACAAGGACACAACTAAGAATAAAAAGTTAAATTAAGAGCAAAAGAATGAAAAAGATAACCTTCAGTTAGCCCTGAAAAGGTGAACACTCCCTCACAGCACTGGTCCCTGTTCAGCATTGTGTAACACATCTGTAGGAGGCAGAGATTCCCCACCCCTCCCTCCCATGTGTGCCAAACAAACTCAAGAGGCAAGCTCCTTTTTATTGGCTTTTTCAACTGGTTACCTTCTGTGAAGGAGATATTTCCAGCTTCCAGCTATTAGACAAGAAAAGGTCTAGTTATAAAATCCATTATAAGCTTTCCTGACAATGCAGGTTTTTCTGAACCTTGAGCAGGAGGTGCTGTAGAGGAGAAGGATTTACTATGAACTCCTGATTTACTCACCTCCACTCCTGTTTTCATCTTGATTATTTTATGTGACTTTTGTGAAGAGGAAAGTCAACAGATTAACCTTAGGCTTTGTACACCCCCCTTTAGAACTACACCCATATCTACCAGCTATATCAGATCATCCAGATGACCTTACAGACTTGCTAGATGCCATAAAAAATGCCCTTAAATTACATGGACTTTTGCTTTGTACCATTTGTGAAGAACTGTTGCACAGTGCCACTATGTTAGGTGTCCCCAGGTTGGAAGTCCTTGCATAGCAGGTATTCTGCAGGTGTTCATGAAGTTGAATCAAAAGATTCAAAAACTCTCATGGGTGAACTCTATTCTTGAGTCAGTCATTCGAAAGTACAATTTGTTTTGCTGATTTCACCTTTCATTTTTCTTTTTAAATAACAAAGTTTTGAAGTAAGCTGAGTTTTGTTACTGCCAGGGAAAACAGCTAAGATTACAGATAGCAATTTTTTTTAAAAGTTACATTTAAAATAAGTATATAAGAAGGGTTTATTACTATAACATACTCACAAAAAGTTATTAGCAAAGTTCTAAATGGATGGAGATGTAAGAAATTCCTTAACATTGAAAATTTCAAAGTGTAACACTGAAAGGAGTAGAAACTGCTTTTTCACTTATAACAAAAAAATACTGCCTGTAACTGCTAGGGCACCTGCTGTGCTATCAGCACTGCAGATCTTTCTGCCAATACACTGCCTGTTTCTTCTGATGGGGCTGCCATGCCCTGTCTTCAGCTCTTGGCACATGCACAGATTACTTCTGGACTCAGTAGTGAGTTTATCTCTAAAATTTGCTTTGACTAACACATCTGAAAAATGATACTGCAATATCATGCAATGCTTTCTGTTTCCAGGCAGATTAATTAATTTGCCAGAAGCCTGTGGATGAACTCCTGCACAGGGCACAGGGAGGCTGGAGATGTGTTCTCTCTGTTGGTGTCACCAATCCTGATCACCTGCCTGGCTGCCTGAAAAAGTGACTGCTCACCTGACAGTCAGCAGGGAGGAGGAGTTCACACAGAATTCTCACATTGCATTTCACATCATCACATCTCAGTCAATGGGATTGGGCCTGTCCACACAGGATGTTGGATATGAGATTTTATAGATTAATTAATTTTTAGCAAAAGATGTATTGAAAGATGGCAATTTTCCAGGACAATAACTGCTTTATTCTCATAATGCAACAAATATAAAAAAGCTTCATTTTTATCTTCAAATTATAATTCTCATTATTACAGTCGAGAGAAAAAATGTTATTAATTGTTTTGCAGATTAGTATTTTTAGACCACTTGCCATCTTTCTTGAAAAAAATTATTATTACAGGAAAGTTGTCAGCTACATTAAACACCATGAATAGTTTCAGCAGCTCTAATATATGAATTTACATATATCATCCTACCACTGAAAAGCACATTTTAAAACTAATAATTGATTTGGCTCCTTCTGCACATTACGTGGTTTTATTCAAGATGAAATTTAGCATGAGAAATTTTCCTGTGATGAAAAAGAACATCACTCAAAGTGTGCACACCAGTTAGAAAGATGGATTTATTCTACTTCAAAGAAATGCATGTTCTATTTAGACTTGTATTTTATCACACTGGGTTTGGATCTTAAATATTCATTTTGATTATGTATTATTTCACTGATTTATTCACTCATTAATTCAATCCTATAGTCATGTGATCAACTTCAATGGATATATTTAAACTGTTACATACATTTTATCTTTTTGTGCTACACCAAATTCCTCCATCAAAATAGTTAATTAAGGGAGAAAATAAAATTTTTCTAAATCTCACACTAATGCATAATTGTTTCCTTGAAAAAAAATACAACTTAATTATGAAAATGAATCCATGAATTATATGAAGACATGTGAGTAATATTAGAAATGAGCATAGCAAATAAAAAGTCGACACAGTGTTCATATTTGATTTAATACATCAAAAGTGAAGCAAGAGTGTGTCTAGAGAGCTCATGGGTCATATCATCTGACAGATATGTAATACCCAAACGAGTGCTGATAAGAAGATAAAATGAGATATATCTGTTTTCCTATCTCATGTTTTGTGAAGTCTGTTTGTACCTATTCATTTTGGTGTCTCAGCTACAAAGGCAGTGTATTACAAAAGGACTTGGGACCTTCAAATTTTTTCTCCTCAATAAGATTTTTTTCTGAATTAGTACACAATCATTTATTCTATTCCTGATTTTCAAAGAATCTGAAAGAGCCAAGTTCTCTTATCTCAGTGGAATTGATGATCCTTTAGCCCCTTGATTCTTGGATGTCTTTGAAAATCCTACGTCCTTTCCCTGATTATCCATCTATTGAAGAGAACATAAAATTTACTTATCTGGGGTATCCAATATGAAAAATGTGCACACATTGCTGAAAGATGATGGTGATGTGAATATGATCAAAGGGAAACATGGGGTCAGAGTCAGGAATAAGGCAGTGATAATTTAACGGTCTTCAGCAGAGGTAAGAGGGATTTAAAAAAACCCTGCTTTTTTACTAGCAAAAAAAAAAGAGTACAAGGCTCACAGTAAATATAATGTCATTCAAATTACAGACATTTAAGTCGATGACAAATTCCTTTCTTTTTTCTTTTTCTCTTTTTTCCCTTTCCTTCTTCTGTTTCTTTTCTGACTCAGTCACCAGCATCAGCAAGACAGTAAAAGCAGCTACAGCATCTCCACATTTTCAGGAGCACAAAGTACCATCATGTTCTATTTGTGTCATAGCTGTGGCCAGTGTGACAGGTTGGAATATTACCAGGATAGGTCATCATGAAAAGTGATATTTTATTTCACAAAGAAAAAAAATGTTATAAAAAAGACAGCCCTTACCTAGTAAGTCTTATTCTGTTCTCAGTCCATGTAACTTGCAGATTGATGGAAGAATTTCATGCATAGCTTATGCAAACTACTTTTTAAACAATTGAAAATATCAGTGATTGTCAATAGTTAAAGCTACCAATTAAAAACATCCCTAAGACTTCAGCTGTGTTTACAGTTATTCAATACAGATTTTTTATAATACCATGACCATCAGTTTCTCTATTTGGAACCTTTTCTGCCTCTTTCTAATGAAATAAATATCAGCTACATTTTTCTTTTTCCCCAAAAATGGAAATAAAATATACAGGATATTCTAGAAATTTGTTAGCAAAGTCATTTAATTGTTTTGTTGTTGCTTGTCTTTATTACTTGTCAAAGCTTAGAATTGGGCTTGATAAGGTATATGTCTAAAAAAGTAAATAAAATCAGTCTAAAAAAAGTAAATAAAATCATTGTGCATCACGTTAATATTATAAAGTTGAATAAAAAATAGATAACATCTCAATTGAATAAATTAATTGTTGGAGGCTTGAACAGAAGCCATTACAGGGAGAGAGCACTGCCACAGTTTGGCTAGATAAAACAGTTGCAGATAATAGTTTTATCCATCTTAGGAAAGCTGCAGAAGTGTCACTGAGTCTCTTCAAGGTCAAACATAAACCTGATATTGTATTGCTGATACTGCTATGTCAGGAAATGATACATCACAGTTATAAATTTATTAGTGTGAAAAAACCTTGTGTGCTATTTGAATTTTGAAAGCAATATTGAAACATTAACTCCCCAATACTCAAAACACCCTAGAAAGATTGTTAGGTAGAACAGATAATGGAATAACAATAAAAAGGAGGAAATTATATTCACATTAATAGAAAAAAAAAACTATTTAAAACAGAGTTAGATTAAATATTTTCCATACTTCTTGAGTATATGCAGTTCATAGAGATACAATGAAAAATTCTCATTAGATCAAAACAGCAAAAGAAGAAACTGGATGGGTATGTAAATTCCAAATACCTTGGGACCTGCTATTACTGAAAATAACTTCACAGTCTTCTACATGGAGAATTAAAGACACCAATGAAGATCATAAAATTAAACTCAAAATGACTTATGATTCATTTGAAGATCTCTGTTCTTTTAGACTAAAACACTGCTGTTTCCTACCTTTATCTCCTGGGCAGACATTTTTTAATGGCAGCTAGTTAGGAATTTCATCCAATAAGGGTCAAGAGACATCCCAGGAGGTAGATTAAAAGTGTTATCATATTCCCACCCCATCTCCTCCAGTTTTAAAGGCACATCTATGTTCTCTCTAATCTAAAGGCACATGTATTTTCTTATTTTTGCCTCAGTTTCAGCAGTAGGGTAGGGCTATTTATATGGTATCCAGATCAGCTTTACTCCAAACTTTCCCATAGTCCTATTCCCTATAAAGTCAGAAGTCAGTGGTCATCTACTAACTTTTTTAAAATATACAATAGAGGAATTTTTTAACAAAGTAAAAAAATGGCAGAAAAGAGAAAAGTGGATTCATTTTTAAAGATCCAAAACTTTTACACCCTCCCCAACCATGGAAAAGCTGATGCAGACATCCCTTTTATGCAATGTGACCACCATTTATTAACTCTGCCCCAATTAGGTCAGAACTAGCTCCACAATATCAAAACTATCAAGTCAAAAACCTCCAGGCAGTCATTTGGATCACATTACAGATTTCTTATATTCACAATGTATTTTTTATAATAACAACATACTTTAAACCATATTAAATAAATTTTTTTCAAAATTTGTTAGCTATTTTTTATGACTGCGCTACACAGTTATTAGAACTTAGCTCTATCATTTAATTCTCTTTTAGAAGGGGAGCTAAGAGCAATCTAGAGTCCATGTCAGGTGTGTATCATACAGCCAAGCTTTCTTTTGTGTGAGGATGAAAGTGTCATGGTCTTGAACATAAAGCAGAAGCATGAACATCTCTGACCTCAGTCCATGCAGTGAGCAGATCTTTTAGACATTTGAAATTACAGAAGGTGTCAAACAGGAAGTTTAACAGATTTCCAGTCAGGAGGGAAATAGCTGTTTAAATTTGATTATGTGTAAAAAAGTGCATTCCTTTAACTGATTATCTTCTCCCTTTATTTATTTATTGAATATTTTTTTATTCTTCATCAAGGCAAGGCATCTCACATTAGATAAAATATATCCGGATTTATAAAAATAGAGCGTTTTTTCCAAAATAACAACGAAGAAAGATAAAGTCTCTTTCTGTTCTCTAGTTTGGATTGTATGAAACACTCACTAGGAATTAGCCAGACTGATTGTGTGGAGACCTTTTCCTCTTAAAACTGGGTATTTTTAAAAAAGGATAGTATGCATGAAATAAAACAGGCTTTAGTGTAAGTTGCTGTTGCAGACTATAAAATTAAATACTTTAAAAGCAAATTTAGTAGTAGAATTTAAAAAAATTAGAAAGAAGTAAAATTTGAAATACTTGCATTCTGCCTTGCTTCTTCATACTTCTTGCCTGTCTTTATAGTTTATTCTTGAATCTATTCGACCTAGAGTAAAGACCTCCTGCAGAAAACTTATGAATCATTCATTTAAATGGATAGCTCCCAACAAACAGAAATAATATTTTTTTTGTGGACCTCCTGCCTAGACTCTATGAGGAAAAAAGAAAATTCAGCTTTAGCCATTCAAGTTAACGTTGGCTTCAACAAGCAGAGACTTTTATAAAGTAGAGATATCTGAAGAGAAAAAGTTCAATTTACTGCATCTAATAATTAGAGGAAATTAGGTAAAATTTTTATCATTCAATGTCATAAAGGTGGTATGCAGGAAAACTATGATCCTATGGAAAGATCTTTCTGATCTTCAGATAGGAAAACAGCAATTTCCAACTGACAGGATTAATTAAAGAAAGAAGAACTCCTGGACACAAACCCACTTGTAATCCAATTTTTGCTATGTCATTCAAGTTCTTATATTCCACATCCCTTCATATTATAAAAATATGAAAATAAAGAACGGAAAAATAAAAACCTAAACATTTGATGCTACAATATTATTCCTACAGTGCAGTGATAATAAAAAAGACAAACAAACAAAACCCAAAAGTTTTCTCAGTAGCACCAATTCCCTGATCAAACTCTTAAAACAATTCTCCATTTCACTTGGAAAAGCAGGGAGGTATACAAATAGACCTTTGTCATTCTGAGTAAGTTTGGCTGAGAAGTAAAAATAAAGTCCAAATTTATCTCTGAGGTTTTATATACACACATCATTGTGGAAAATGTTTTAGACTATGTTGCTTTTCACGACCATAAATTTGGCAAAGTGAGAATTTCATACTTCTATTCACTCTATCATGGTCACAATCAGGTTCTTTTAATAAAAGTAAATACTTTTCAAAATGAGACCTTTTAAGTGGTAGTCATCATTCTTGCTATCAAGTTTCTTGGCAACTGAATATCTGTGTTTCCATTAAATACAAGATGCTTCAGGAACTGTATTACACTTTACACTTTATTTTGGCTCTCTAAATAGATACCTATTGATAAACATTATCTGAAGGGAATAAGGGGATTTTCTTTTTCTTTATTTCCAATGAGGTCAGTCATTTACTACTCCTATCAATGAAGATCTGTCCTGTGAGTTTGTAAGACAAAATTATAACAACCAAGGCTGTGTAAAAAGGAAGAAGTCAGAAAAAAACTTAATAATCCATCTGTCAAACTTTAGAATTGATTGAAGATGATAGAATAGAAATACATGAAGACTAGTTTCTACCATCAGTATTTTTGTCAAAGTCCTGCTTTGCTTAGCCCTCATTATTTGACACTGTAACATAAGACATAGAGACACACTGACCAAAAAATAATATTTCCTTTATGGATGGATGCTTTGAATATTGCAAAAAAGTTCCTGAAACTTTGACAAAAAACCTTTCCAAAAGTGCATGACTTATTTTCTTCAACACAAGTAAACTCCTTGATCCAAGACTGCAAAGTATCAGTCATGGTAGAAATAGGACTTTTCTAGGGCAATAAAGAAAGACAAGATGAAAAAGCAAATCTGACAGTGGAGTTACTGGAAGTTCATTTCAGAGATGTGCTTTCTTACCACGTCACCACCACATTTCAAAATCACCTGTTTGCCTTTCCATTTAGTCTTTTACAAAAGCCTATGGTTTAAAATTAGTATTACTACATCTCACCCTTACTCTATAACTAGAAAATGTTTTTCAAAAAGATAAACAATAAATGCAACGTCCATAGACAAACCCCTTATTTTTGTTTAGAAAAAAACCCCTGAGGTCTACATTTTATCCTATGAGCTTTTCCTGATAGCCCATGTGTTTCTTACAGTGAAGGAGACTATACTTGATAAACTGACCATAATAGTAATTTATGGACATACATGGATGAGTGCAGTGAGACATGACAGTTTACATTTTACTTTTGGTTCCTCACTTCACACCATTTAATACTTTGATGTCCAATGGTAGGACACAGGACCAACTCTCTCTAAACTCCAGTCATCCAGTGTAGGACAGATAGCAGAGATCAGATCACTAGATAATTTTTCTGCTAGATAGAAATAGCATGTTTTGACATCTCATTGATGAGTGCACATGCAGAAACCTTAAAAAGAAGGTTTCTGCATGTGCACGTTTCTTGGGTAGAAAGTAAATACAAAATAAGAGTGCTAAGAGCCTAGATAGATAGACAGATAGATCCTGTACATACAATCATATTCACTCTGAAATCTACTATGAAGTAGAACACCATGAAGTAGAAGGGTACAGTAGATGGCAACCAGCAACCAAACATGGAAACAAAAAGTAGCCATGCTGACATATGACAGCAGCTGCAAAGGACAGCCCAATTATTTTGATGGCTTTTGCAATTGTCCAGAGATTTTTCTGCTTATAATATCTCAGTTGAACTAACATTTACTTCAACATCAGCTGCTTTGGGTTTCATTAAGGAATGCATTTAATTAAAAATAAAAATTGTCGTAGACTTTCCCAATTATGAGAGATTTTACTTGTTTCTTTCTTAATCTGGACTAATAGTTCCAGGGATGCCATTTTATTGCAACAAGGGAAAAAAATAAAAAGCATTCTTAGATGCTTGCTGAAAGGTGAATTGTCCTAACTTTCAGAAATCATCCAATCATATGCATGCTGAAACACACAAAAAATTACAGGAACAAGTAAAACATTTAAACATAACATATTGTTATATCTTAAGACATTATTTCCATATCATCATCATGTTTCTAAACTATCTTAGCCTTTATTTCTGGCTTCTTCCACCATATTTTCTGCTTGGTTTGGTGCCGTGTGATTTTGAGGCACACCTGACTATGTTCCCTACCTATATTGTGTATATCTTGCACAGTTTTGCTTCCAATAGAGCCTTGTAAAATTTCTTCAAAGAATGATTTATGCAAGGAAGAAAAAGTGCTACACTCACATGTGAAAATTATACCACAGTATTGCTCTCCCAGGAGCCATAAACAGATCAGAGTCCAGTTTGTGCTATGGAAAAAGAGCTATGAACCTCACTGGGACTTTTAATCACAATATGCTGGCTCTGAATTGAAGATCCATTTTCTGTCATGTCCCATTGGACTAACAAAAATCTGTTTGTTTATGGAAGTTAATTTTAAACTTTTAGCAGAGAAAACAGGATAGTGGAGCTGTTGCCCAGATTTCAATCAAGCTTGACCTTATTCCAGAAAAAAAAAGTATTGTTGTGTAGTGTTTTCAAAACAGTTTTTCAAAAACCATAAATATAATTAAATTTTTTTTCTATGTCCTAAGAATGTTAGGAAATTCCCTTACAAAACTAGGAGCAATTGCTTTCTGCACAGTCATCTGTGGACATAGGGAAATGTGTAAAAAAAATTCCCATCTGGTCATACTTTTCCATTAGTTCTTTCAGCTTCAGACCTGCACTGGGTAAGGGACTTAATGCAAGAGAAAAGCAGTGAAGCCACTAGAAACTTCATGCTTTATCACTGATTTTATTTAAACAGAATAAGAGTAAAAAATCTGACAAAATACCACTCACAGTGTCACTCCATTAATCAGAGAGGCCATTGAGATTTTACCAAGGGGAAAAAAAATTGAGAGAGTATAAAGCACAGTGAAGAATCTCTAAGCTCTCTGTGTGATTTTTTGACCTTTGGTTAAGTCTTGAATAACAAAGTTCTGGAGCTAGATTATACTTAAATTAGGACTTTTACGGTAGACAACAGGTTAATGAGACAGGAGAAAATACTACAGATTTCTAGATTTTCTCTGAATATTTTTCTTTTGATTATGCCACCTGGACAATTTTTATATATAGAATACAGCAGCTGATTTCTCCCTCACACTAGGACTGCAAGCATTGGAGAGCTGGAAATATGGAATAGAGAGGAAGAGTTTCCCTCTTCTGACAGAAGGACATTCTGACTGATACTGGTCATTGTTCTGAATGACTTTATATGATAATGACAATATAATAGGAATAATGTTGGTTTAAATCATGGTTATAGCTGAAGAGGTGCTTTGGAAATAATTCTATGCAGAAAAGGAATGTTCTTGAGCTGTGTTACAACCTCATATTCATCCAAATACAGTCTTTTATGCTGAAATATGCATGTTAGTTACTGCTTGCTAAATCCTAATTGGTACTTTTCCTGATCTGTCATTCTTAAAAAGTGGATATATTTGATTTATATAGTCAAATATATGTGTGGAAATCACTGGTCCATGTCCTCATGTCAGACAGCTGAGATCTGAATTTTTCACTGCTATAATGAAAGCTATGAAAGACTGAATTTATTAGAATGCAAGGGTCACTTGCCTTGGCTTTTCTTTGTTGCAAAAGACATAAAACCTGTATTATACAGATCATTGGCAAGCAAAGGATTTGAATTTCAATTTCTAATATTTTGATTTGCTTTGGTTTGCTACTTCTTATAGTCTCTTATGTTCTTTCCTATATAAATTGCCTAAATATCTAAGGAAACTTACCAGAAGTCAGAAGAAACAAGGATAGAAAAAATTTAGAGATTTTAAAAAGATCTTCAAAAACATCGATATTTAAACCCAAAGATCTTAAGAACAATTCAGTAACAGTGAAAATAAAACCCAGAAATACATGCATTTATGGAACAATAAGAGATTCAAGAGGAATTGAGTTAATCACAGAAAAGTAAAAATAGTCAAAAGTGAGGATAGTCAAAATTTCAGATTTCATATTTACACTTGAAACTAATATTTTATTGTTTTAAAATTGGAGGTTTTGGTGTTGCTTTTAGAAATTTTTAGCAATCTGAAGGCAGAATGGGGAAAGAATTACTTAGTCTACTGCTATATTACTTCATCAGTTGCTTAATGTGCCTAATTATTATGACGCTATTATGGTATGACAGTCCAGTAATACTCAAAATAATTACCTAGACCTGTTTATACAGCTTCTAAATTTGTGCTGTCTTCACGAGATCAAGCACAGCTAACATGATTAATTTCTGCCTTCATGATAAACTATCTCTGAGGTCAAGGGTGTTCAAAGATTTTCAATCAATAGTATATAATAGCTGCTGATATTAACTTTAGCAGTAATTGCATCCCACTTGAAGTACTGCTGACAGCACTATGAAGCAAAAGACAAGGTACCTGATAATGTAATATACCAGTTTAATTAGGATTCTAAAATTCCAAACAATTTTCAGTGATTCTCTTTTGCTACCACAGAAAATACTGCTGAGACCAATTGATGAAAAAATCTGCATTTCAGTTATTGTGAACAATTCTGTCAGGTCTAAAATGCATAATAAGATAGGGTGCTGTAAGTTCTTCTATAAAGCTCATTCTGATTTGAGATGAAACTTTGAAAAACTTCCATATGAAAATAGAAATTTCCTACCATGTTACATTTTTACTGATGCTTTATTTTCTGCTTCAGTTATTACTCATAAGGACCCTTCAAAGACATGGCAATTTTTTTACCATATTCTGAACTTTTAAAAAGATAATTTATATTCTAAGCTTCTCTATACATTATTTTATGCTTGTATGTTGTTATTCTGTTTTTGGAAGAATGTGAAAAATTTTAAAACATAATTTAAAATATGGAATATTATTATTTGTATACAGGCCTTTTACCAATATTTTGGTCATAAATGAACTTCAGAAAATAGTGCACATACCATTTGTATTATAACATAGTTTGAATATTTTTTATGGGATCATACTAAACATAACTTCACTTGCTGTCTTTCCATTAATTTCAGAATTTAAAATAATCTTATACACTCACACTAACTTTACTAAGTTTATCTCTTCTTTTCTCCTGTTGCCATGTGCTCAATATAATAATTTCTACTGCCAGAAAATGCACGGTTTTATCAGATACCAATAGAGTGAAGTGGACTAGGATGCTCTTAAAATTTTGAAAATTAGCCATACAGTCACGAGATAATTACATTTCATTAAAGTGATTTTTATTCCTAAGTGTTTTATTCTTTCCCTCAGTCAGTCTCAGTATTACTGCAAATAATCCAGCCATACAGGCAGGACAAAATGTATTGTAGTTCTTAATGCCACTCTATCAAAATACAAGATGCATGAATTTTTTCCTAATTAGGAAGATGGGATTAAGAACAAAAGTTGTATTCAAAGATTGTATTCTGAAAATGCACTTAGGTTACCCCAAGGACTGTGTTTGAAAACATCATATCTTTAAAAATGCATAAAGTCTGTTGAGACCTCACCAGAAATAAATCAATGAGAAAAGAAGCAGCATAAAACTAGTCAAAGCATTAAGTATTTAACAAGATTAGTTATATGAATGAAATAAAAAGAAAATATTTGCTTTTTGAAATCACTTATCTGAGGAAATGAGGATACAGAATGTTCCTACGTGTTCCTTATTGCTGCAACATGCTTAAAATTCCATCTCAGTCCAGACTGATGTTTCAATATCAAAATAACTTTGCTAATTTAAGACTCCTAATATTGTTATTTGTTTCTTAAAACTAACACAAATTTATTTTGTCTTGGTTTGGTTTTTTAAAACTAAACATTACTTTCACATTGAATGGTCTGCAAGGATGTCAGGAAATCTGCTGGAGGCCAAGTCAAAATCTCTAAGCAATCTGATTTTAAGTTGCATTTAGGGAAAAAGGTAAATCAGAATTTGAAGACTAAGAGACAGTCTCTAGTGATAGAGACCAATAAGTCTGTTAGTAAGCAATAGGAAAATGAAACAGCACATGCACCAGCACACTGAAAGTACAGTCTGCCTCTAGGAATAAAGAATGCAAAGCCTGCTCAAAGCCTTGAGCACTCCTATAATGAAAAAAAACTCCAAAACAACAAACCACCAAAGCACCATCCTAAAACAATTCTGAAAAATAGTGAAGGCAAGAGAATTGTGGACAGAATGAAGTGGTAAAGAATCAGCTATGCCTGGAGTCTTCATTGTGACACAGACAAAGGAGATAGTAAAATTCTTTGAAGGCATATAAAGAAATAGTCAGCTTATGATTCCTCTGTGTTTTTTCTCAAATATAGCTGTTACCTAAATTTTGTAACTACAGTAAAAGATGGAAAAAGAAAGGAATGTCAAATCATCTGCAAAATCATTAGGTTTAGCCATACAGTAAATAGTTTTTAAAAATTGTTCACTTTTTTTGTAAATGAAATTAAGCATGAATATGTGAAAAAACCCAAAAAAAACATACCAATCAACCAATAAAAAACAACATGGCAAACTTTAATTCTAGTTTTAGCTTTATCATTTAAAAAAATGGAATTCTATTAACAGAAAAATGCAGTAACCAAATTGCAGCACCAGCAGCATTTCAGATATAAATGAAGCACAAATATCCATGAAAACCCATTCTCTTTCAGTTTAATAAGAAACATTTATCTCTTAAAATGAAATATTCAACATAGGTCATAGAACTGTGTACTAGACCTTGGGTATTCTAGAGAAACAAAAAATACACCATGGTGGTGCCTTTCTCCTCCATCCTCAGGCCTGCTCTACCCTTTCAGGGGCATCTGAGAGGCTTTTACCAAAATGCTGAATGATGAAACACTTGACCAGACCAGCTGGCAGGGTGAAGCATCTCTGACCACACAGACCTAACAGAACCAGAGGGCACAGTCTCAACCTGCACCAAGGGAAATATAGGTTGGATATTAGGAGGAAAGTTTTTTTATGGAAAGAGTGATTAAGTTCTGGAATGGTCTTCCAGGGGTGGTGTCTCCACTGCCTCCTTGGGCAGGCACCCATGCCCCAACACCTCAACTAAACCATGGCACTCAGTGCTGTGCTTCAGTTGAGGCACTGGGGCATGGGTTGGGCTCAATGATCTCAAAGGTCTCTTCCAACCTAATCATTCTGTGAATTTAGGGAATACCAGGGGCTCTTGTATGATACAGGTGGGAACAGCACTGACTGCAACAGGAACATCAGCTGCCCCACCCAGGTGGGGAACTATCAATCATCCCTTGACAGCCCTGAAGTATTTCCTACCTGAATCAGCCAACATGGAGGGGTACAATTTTAGCTGGAGTTCTAGAAGAAATTTTGGAATGTTTTGGAAATTCCAGTAGTAACTAATCTGAGGATGGAAATTTTGCAGATGACTAAAGCCAATCACCTCATGACCCTGTCAACAGTAGTGCTGAGAGAGTCTCTTTGAGGTCTCCTTGAGCACTGTGGGCTGCAGCAGGTTTTGGTGGGATGGCTCTTGGAGCTCCAGAACCTTCATGTTTGCAACACTCACAAAACCATCCCTGATGATGAGGTTTAGGGTCACACCCCCTCATGCACCTCTACTCCTCAACATGCAACCTGTTCCTGCTCAGAAATATTAAGGGATTTGACCTGAATTTCAGTGAAATTGAGAGGAATTACCTTTATGCAAAGTTGTACACCTCTCTTGGTGTGCAGGCGTGTGAATCGATTTTGGTATGAATGTTGTTATCATGAATCTGTAATAAGATATAGCCTAATTTAATTGCAATTAGGTCATTCCCTCTATTTGATATTTCCTGATTAATAATTTAGGATTTTCAAATGGGTAAATTTCCTACATTCCAAAAGCATGATGTACTGCAGCAAAAAATTCAAGTCATCAGAATTAATTGTTAGATGCCTTTTCTGTTAGCATTTTTAAAACAAAACATGTGCTGTTGTGATCATAAAATGTTTTTGCCTTCTAAAACAAACTAACAAAGAAATAAACACAAAGATAATAAGTTTAGCAGCCTAATTTAATTTACTCTTTATTTTGCCTTGCTTATGGCAAGATTTCAGAATCATCAGCCTTGTGTAACAGGAACCACTGCTGAAGGTATTACAATTAAAAAAGAGGTAATGAAGTAGGATAATGATAGTAAATTTAGAAAATACCAGAACAGGCCTTATTTGAGGCAGTGTCACAAGAATGTTCCCAGGAGCATGAGTTCCTCTGAGTCTCAAATCCTGTAACACTCAGAAGTTACATAAGTACTAACAAAAGACTCAAAACAAAAATTCTCATCAGCCATCATAAATGATATTGGTGTGTCTTCCAAAAATCAAAACAGGAAATAAATATAACACAGCCTATGGGTTCAAATATGTTAGAGTACCCACTCAAACTGAAGTATATACAGTTTAAATTGCAAAATCATTTAAGCTAATCACAGTAAGTATTTTCAGTCTGTTCCTAATCTTTGTTCTGTATTGATCGTAAACTCAAAGTTTGGCTTTGAGATCTTGAGAGAAAACCCAGCTAAAACTGAGGCCCCACATCACCAGACTGTGCAATTACAAACAAACAATCCTTGCCTTGAAGCCTTTATAATCTAATAGAAAACACTACAGCACCTTGTGTTATTGGAGCAGTTCCTGAGATCTACTTTACTCTTGAACAACATCTACCAAATGCTCATTCACTCAGAGCAGATGTTAATTTGTGAATTCTGTTAGATTTCTTGACAAAAAGCTCTCAAATAATTAAGGTGAATTTAGAAAGAATCTCACTCTCTGGAAAGTTAAGTAGACAAAATCAGATTGTTTAGGGAGGTTTTTTGGTTGGTTGGCTTTTTGTTTGGTTGGGGTTTTTTTTGCCATTGAAGGCACAAACAAAACTCTTAAATACTTCCATAACAAAATATTCATGTTTGTGGGGTTTTTTTCTTAAAGCAGTTAGATTTCTAAAATAACAGTATTAAAATCATAGTAAACACCTTTTAGCAACCCATGTCATTCAACTCAATGATTTACATACAATGTACAGCACAGATCTTTTCCAATTCAGCTGTTAAAAACTGTTAAAGGAAGAATGACTTGTGCATTATTCTTCAGATTGGTGTAGTGCTTCTTGCAAAAGCACAGACAGAAAATTTTTGTGATCAGAACCTGTAGTTCATCTTGCAGTCTCCAGAAACAATATTCAGTTTTAAGACAACTGTAGTGACTCAGTCATGGAACACAAGACGAACTTCATGAGAGATAAATAGCCAGATAATGTAGCAAAAAACAAACAAACAAACAAAACCTGAAAAACCCAGTAGTTATCATTAATATGTTCTTCCCACTAGGAGGGAACAGAGAACCACCTTGTCTTTCTATGGAAGGCAATAGAACATAGTGTCAAACACTGGAAAATAAATAAATATAGCTGATCACATAATTCATATAAAATAATTGGCTCCTATTTCCAGGTTTCAGTAAAATAAAACTTGTATGAACTGTATTACATAACACAGGTGAATAATGGTTCCCATTTCCACCACACTAATTGAAAATTAGCATTCATAGAACTCTCTGCTCATCTTAGGACCCTGAAATTCAGAAACATTATTTTTATATACCAAAATTATTTCCTGGATATTTTCATTTGATTTCTAATACCAACCCAATAGCAGGACCTTGTCCAGTTTCAGTACATCTTTATAAATCTTCTTTTAAACTACATTTCCACAGAAATGACAAATAATTGATTTTGACTGTCACTTTAGGGGGGATATGGTGAGACACATAAAACTGTGAAACTGAGAAATAATTGCCATTCTAATATAGCAACTGTATATTGAAAAAGCTGTTCTGAATATGCTCTCTTTCATTTTTTCTTTCCCTTCTAGCATTTTTGACAGGACTGCCCTTTATGCATGCCAAGTCTTTGCAGACTTTATTAAAGTAACAAATCAAAACAAAACTCAAAAAGCCATTATGAAATTAGCAAAATTCTGAGACATGTACATCTAAAATTTAATATAGTCAGAGCTTGAGTACAGCAGTCTCATACTCTTGTTCTGATCAATGCATAAACTGGATTTTGTCACACTCCACAATATATTATATATCCTTTAATCATTCAATAAAAATTGAAGTTTGTGAAGTCGTAGTATGTGGGGCAAAAGAAAATATTTATTTCTCCTTTTAAGTAGAATCCGGGTAGAATAGTTGCTTGAATTTAGAAGATATTCAGCAAATGCAAAATAGTTAGACCTACAAAATAAAAGTTTTGTTTTTTTCCATAGTGGTTTTCATTCCATTGTGAAAAGTCAAACATTTTAAAGATTTTAAGAATTGTGTAGTTGATATAGTTTTTTTTTTCCCAGCCATCAAAAGCCTAGATTTTGAATGAGAAGCTATAGCATATCTGTATTGCACTTATTTTTAGAAAACTGAGAAATACAATATTTGCTGTCTGCTGAAGTATAATAGAAAAAAAAAAGATTGAGATCAAAAAATGTCTCATAAATATCTAATGTTGTCCTGAACTTCTGCCATAATCTTCACTAAAATAATATCACTTTTTGATTTTTTCAGTTTTTTATTTTAGAAGGAAAATTAATTGCATACACAACTTGATGTGAGCAACAATGTGTGAACAAATTTCTTTCAAGAGCTTTAAATATCACAAAAGAAATAAACAGCCTCTCTCTAAAATATTTCCTTACAAGTAGGTGTTGGTAATGAAGTATTTGATAACTCTTTAACACAATGTGTCAAATAGTTGTAAATAAAGTAATTTTTGGAAAACAATTACTCCACTTTTCTGGATTTTTTGATTTCATATGATTGAGCTCTCTGAGGTTTTGTAATCTTTTTGACAGTGTAAGGGAAATATTGATCCTTTGTTGTCTGCTGTGCCTAAACTCCAGGGTTTTCATAATGCAGATTTTTATAATGCAGAGTGCTTCTTTTAAAACAGTTCACTTTTTGAAGCAACATACCATTAACCTACTGTCTTGTCCAGCCTGATAACTACAGGACTTTATGGCTTTAGATGGAATGAAAATCTGTATGTGATAGAATTTGTAAAATCTGTAGGGATGAAAGATTCTAAATAAAGTTATTAAAACTATCCATCTGAAAAGTGCCCCATCAGGACCTAGTTGTACTAATTTATAGAATTAATATGTATAGAGAGCTATTCCCCAGGAGTCTTATCCTTCCCTGATGGTTTTATGTAAGCATTTTTGATGGCCAAGCCTAGAGACTCCCAGGCTGGCCGGTCTTCGAGTGACAGGGCTCAAGTCTCACAAGTTATCTTCACATCTATCAACACCCACAGATTTAATCATGTGTCATTGTGATCTCTGATGCAATACAAGATTTTCTTTTGGAAGACTTATAGAACCAAGCAAATGATTTTTTTTTTTGAGGCAGAAGAGCCAATATCATCCGCTTTCAAACTAGACATGCATTTAGTCACTCATTTCCCAAAATTTCCAAGACATAGGCAGATTAACTGAACAAAATGACAGAATAAATAAATTTGACTCTGAAGTGTATTATCTATACATGTCACTGATTATAATGTCCAGATTAGCCCTGACACCAAGACAAATTCATTAATATGAAAAAATTTGCCTCTTCCATTTCCTTTATTTTTTATATACAGACAAAAAAATGCTTGTGAAATAGGTATAGACCTAAATCACTCTCCCACATCCCCTGGTGAAGATAAATTCCCCCAAACAACAAGGCAGCTTTATTCAGGTACCACAAAGTTTTACTGATCCAGCCCAAGAATATTGTTTTCTCCAAGACAGAGGAAAAAAAACCTCAATTTATTTATTCTACTCACATATAAAAATTATGCCACTCTACATCTGTATGCTAGTAGCTATTTCAAAAATATTCCTAATTAAAGGTTTGAAAAATGCATCCTAATTAATTGCTTACAAGATTTAATTCCGTTTTCAGAATAAACAATGCTGTGATTTATAATAAAACTTTAATAAAAGCCACAGATTGTCACCTAATGGTGAAAGAGTAGGCAAATTCATAAAATCAGTTTCAGATTTATTGTTTCCCATAACCTTCAGACATTTTAATGTCCTACTACCAGTGACAATAAATTAATTAGAAACTTTTAATAGGATACTGCAAATTAGGCATTGTGTGCAGTAAAGAAAAATTAAATAACAGATTTATTTGTAAAGAAATTCTTCTTACAGCTTGAAATAATAGGAAAATATTTTTACTACAAATTTGGAATGAACTATCTTGGTATTTCAATACTTCCATTAGTAGCAGCAACAAAGGTGAGAAGACTTTAAACAGTAAAAGAAAGGGTAAGGGTTCATATATATAAAGAAATTAACTTGTAAAGATCACAGAATTATTTAATATTTTGCTTGGTAAGGAAGAAGTGACTATTTTACTAGGAATTAAGTGAAAATGAAGTCTTTCCATTGTTGGTAGAACTTCAGTCAAGAAAGGCCCAAGAAATTATTTTTAACATAAGCTGAAACCAGAAAAAGAAGAGTTTTGCTCAGTTAGTTAGCTCAGGCAGAGCTCATGTATATTACTTGAAACATTTCCACTGAGACCTCAGAAATGGACAAAAGACTGAAATCCCTGGGATGTCCCTGAGACTTTTCTTTCTCAGGGACAGTAGCATTCTGCACTCAGAGGTGTTTGACAAGAGGATGATACTCAGTAGAAAGAAAACAATTATCTTTGAATAAATGACCTAATCAATATGTGAGTAAGAACTGACAGCAGTCATGAATGCTGGCAATCCTGTTGACACCATTTTATGTATCCTTCCAGACATATTCTTGCAATATGAAGGATATTTTAGTATGTATGTTGATTATTCTAATTAAATATTCTTGTAAAACAATGCTAAATTGGTTTCTAATTTATTCCAAATTCTGTATTTTCTCTTATCACTAAGAAATGATAGAAATTGCTATGAACAGTGTATTTTGTTTAAAGTTCTACAAATTTTCTGACAATATGTCCCATCACCAAAAAACACAAGTCAAAACTGAAGTAGGTAAACAAAATTGAACAGTTTGAATCCGAACTGGAATAAAGAGAATCATAAATTTTTGGAATAACCTTTATCACTCAGTAAAGCAGGAAGTACATGTAAAAATATAAAATCTAAAGTATGAAAGCCAAAATCATCATACATATAAAAGTATTTTTTCAATCTTTATATTTGGGGGAAAACAGAACAAACTATCCACCTACTTATCACTGTGCTTTCATGGTAGAAAATAAGTGCCTTGAGCACTGAAACACTTTTTTTTCTCTCCTCTCTACTCTGATTGCATTTATGCTCCATCCCAGAAAGAACTGCTTAAATTTGGTGGTTATTAAATCATCAAAATCCATATAATCCAATTTAGACATAAAAAAGGGAAATTATTAGCATGACCATGACTTTCAGCACTGAAGCTTGGATTCTTGATATCTTCTTACTTTAAACATCTACAAGGCAAAACTATGATGTTCCTGACAGCATGGTGCTGCAGGAAGGAGGTCTAGAGAAGGCATGAGTCATTCACAAGCCTATTGCAGGCAGGGCTAAGTACTCTAAAATGTGAATGCTGGATGGTTCATTGTATGAACAGTTAAGACCTGTTTACAAAGCAATTTACAGAACAATTTCTACATCTAGGGTATCCTCAGAGAGCTGAGTATAAATATTAGGGCCCATCATTTAATATTTAAGTTCCTCTGAAACCTTAAAAAAACCCCACTTTTTATATTTATACCAGTAAATGAAAACAAATATTTGAGAAATTAATAATAGCATAATAAGAATATTTTTAAATCAATTAAATTATGAAAAATAAAGTACTCATCACTGACCAGTCACAAAAAATGAACATAATGAATAAAATGAAATTTCCTCAAAATTAAGATCCAGAACCTCATATTTGTTCTACTGAAATTGCACCACTTAAAACAATAAAAAAAAATTTAATCTTGCAATCCACAGTTGCATACTAAATATAGAACACTGAGAAATTCTTAAGACAAATGGAAAGAAGAAATGCTCTGAAGGTTCTATGTTTTTAAAATAAAAATATAATTTTTAAATTCTGAAGCAATGATTCAGGTATGCAACTTCACAGCCCAGTTCTGAAACTGTTCTAGAATTCCTCCTTTTGTGGCTTTTTAGCACAAAAAATGTGGCACATGAACAATCCCCCTTAAACCCCAATTCTAATCCTTGCTTGCTTATTTGCTGTATGTTAACCTAGTATTAGCTTCCCACATAACATGATGGTTTTGCTGGTTTGTTTTAATTTTTTTTCCTCATATAGAATGCAATGTAAATTGGGGCTGCAAGGCAGATCAATCACAAGATAAGAAAATAAAAGAACGAAGTTTAGGAAGATGACTGAAAATTCTGTTCTAGCATTCATCCATGGTAAGATGCAACCACAAAACAGCACCTGAGCCACTGTGTGGCTGATACAGATGGTGTTTCAGTTTGGGTAATAGTGTGCTATTTTGAGAACTCGTGTTCCAGAGAGAGAAATAAGCCCAGGAAGTAAGAGACAAGTTGTCTGGCTACCATGTGAGAGCAGATTAGAAAACTGTGGCCTTTGTGTACTGAACATGGTCTGATAGGGAAAATGAGTGCAGCCTGTAAGAACAGAAGGGGATAAACATCAAGGAGCAGATAAAACTGAACTACAGCTCAGTCCTGGAACTAAAATAAGTAAGCTAAGTGCAAATGCAGGTGGCTGAAGAAGCTACAGTCACCAAGCATTAAGGAGTAAAAAGACAGAAGAACCTCTCTGTCACAATAATGAGAGGGGGAAAAAATCCTTAAGAAGTTTGAAGACAGAGTTCGATACATTTCAAAGGCATTACATGATGTGCTTTCCGTGAAATGTCCTTTTTAACCTTGTGTCTCCTAATCATAAAATATGTCAATTAAACTTTCTTAAAAAATGAAACATGGTATTTCTTCTCAGCACCATAAGTTCTGATCTCAGAAAATTCACAATAAGAATATTTAAGAGTTCATGACCTGAAGTGAAACTATTATTAGATTTCAGTCACATTATTTATAATGCATAATGTTGTTTAATACTATGCCATTATACAGCAAAAAGGAACACACCTCCCCTCCCCAAATGCACTTGAAAAATGTAATTACATTTTAACCTCTATTAACATAATCATCTAATCATACTGTTGACTATTTCATTTTATATCAGCATTTGACTCTATGTATTTATTGAATATTAACGAACACATTAATCTTTACTTTTCCAAAGTAGTCCTACTCAGAAATAGTACTACAAATCAGAAAGTTTTGTATATCTTTCTTTTTCTAAAACAGTTCCTTCTCCAGTACCAGACTATTCACTTGCTTGTAAAGCATTTTCAAACAAATCCTGTTAATTCTGAATGTGGTTAACTAAGCAGCATGATCTCATTAATAAAACAAGTTGCTACTCTAGTAAATCAGAATGCTCAGCTGTTTTAACTGTTTCCCTAATGGAAATTGTAATGATCTCTTCAGTCAGCCTCACTTTTGAAACAAGACCCAGCAAAATAAAGAAGCAATGAAAGAATGGAAACAGTGCAACTTCAGACTTAGCATACTGTCACAAATACATGTTAACTAACATTGGATCTGCATTCTTGAGGTTAGTGGGATTATTTTTGCACCACTTGAATTTTCATTAGAAAGGTACTTTTGTCTGTTTTACTGAACTAAATGAAATTTTTGAGTGACAAATTCATGAGTTCCTGGGATTTCCAACACAAGAGAGAAGGGAAGAAAGAAAGAGTTTGATGGATGGCAAAAAGAAAAGAACACTTTACAAACATATATTCAAAATGATCTCATATGTTGCATAAGAAAATAAATGGATAACAAAAGAGAAGGAGACTAGGTCAAGGAGGAATGTAAAACAGAAGCAGTCTTCTGCACTGAATGCAAGTTTCTGCATAAGAACACATTATCTCAGGGCCTTTCATTGTGATGTTCAGTTTGGGATGAACCTTTTTTTCATGATGCTAAGAAAATAATGCTTCTAATCTGCTGAGACTTTGAAATGTGCTACACACCCAGTGCATTTGTAACATCTACAATACATCTTACCTTTGTCTGGGCGCTCTAAATAATCAACCTTCTCCAAGTGAAAACGCAGATTTAGCAAGGAGTTAGAAATAAATTTAAAAAAAAAAACTCAGATCAATTTTTTTTTGTAAACCTCATTTGAAGCTGCTCAAGGATGCAAGAATATTGCCAAGAAAGGTGATGGTGCACAGGCAAAGCAAAGAAGAATGGGTAAGGCTTTGTAATACCTTTGTGTCTACCTAGATACACATCTTACCTTGATAATATATATGTTTTTCAAACTGTGGGACAGAGAAAGGCACTTGAAGTTTCACAGAACATACACATAAGCTCTTCTACCTTTTACATATGCAGCAAAAAGCATCTTTAATTCCTTGATGACATTCTATTTTATTACTCAGACCTTAGACACCTTTCTTCAGTATTCAAAGCATTGAAAGTAATGTGCAGAAAAAAATAAAAAAACCTGCTATTTTAACTGCTTCACCTTAGTGTGTTACTTAATAGGTGTATATTTTTCATATATTTGCACCACACAATTTTGTTTTCCTTTCAAGAAATAACAGCACAAATATTTTTAAAATTTGACTTGAAATACTAAAATTCAAACCACATGATTTATTTTTTTTAACTGTAGGCCAAGAAGTAGGTTAGTGTTGCATTCAAAAACACCTCTGGCTTTAATGTTAGACAGACCTAACTCCTTTCAACCTGAAATCAAGTAATTCAATCCAGCAATTCAAATTTACAAGTGCCAATTACCTTAACAGCCCTTTTTTCTTATGCACAAATAGTAATTCATAACATGAATCCAGAGTCTGGTCAAGTTATTCAGGTGAAACTATCTACTTCCAAAACATCAGTTTGGAATTAATTCTGCATACCCATTACCATTTGAATTACAAAAGAGGGAAATGAAATAAACTACCAAGAAACTAGTGTTATTATTTTCCTTATGATGCTCAAAGAGCTTGCAAGATGAAAAGCATACAAATTGGAACTGGACACACAGCAGCTAAGTGGCTATTCTGTCACACTGCATTTCACAAATAAAAGCATCCTCCAGGTCCTTTGATTAAAACATGAAACAGACAAAATGAGCAACACTTGCAAGACATCGTTCATGGAATATCTCTTGCACAGCTCAATGGCTAATCACATTTTTTCCACAAGAATGTAAAATTAAGCTTGATACTCCTGCTGGTCATAAATAACAAATGAAAATTTACAAGCACTTTAAGTAAAGACCAAAGAAATATGTAACTACGAAAGTAGCACAATATACCATGTCATCCCATATCTTATTTCATTTAAAAAAATATCTTACAACAAGCTAATAAAAATTTTTATTAACCAGAAAAAAAAACCCACATCTGAACAAAATTGGGACTGTCCACTCAGCACTAGAAATCCTCCTTAAATGAGCTGCAAAATAGATTACCCAGACCTTAAAATTTCTTAAACCCCACAGAAAAACAGAATATAGGCTAATCAAATCATACCTGGATAAATTGCTTGGTTTTCACAAGCCCCACGTCTCCAGCCTCTATCTGTGCTCTTGACAGCTTCTCTTCTGTTTCACTTAGCCAATGATTAAATCTCTTCATGTCAGAATGAAAAATCTGCCACTTTTCCAAAGATTTGTCAAACCGCCTGCAAGTATAAAAGGAGATGAAATAACAATCTACTGATAGTTATTTATTGACTACAAAAAAAAAAACCAAAACCAAAAATAAAGAGAATAATGTTGGAAGTCTCAGGTTAAAATCAGTATAATATTGATGGCATAATACATTAACATTTATAACAGTTATATCAAATGGCAATATGGCATCACCTCTTAAGTGAAATTATTTCTAAGCAAAGGCATCACAACAGTATTTTATCAATTTTTAAATCCTTTTGAAGAAAATTCAGTGGTCATCAAGTGAATTTCCACCTGCACTGTGCAAAGGGAATTTTTAATAAAACCTATTTCCTATGTTTCACTTTCAGTATTTTCTAGTGATAATTATGCAAAAAAAAGAAAAAGAAAGTCCTGAAATAAAAGGATGATAAAAAAATAGAACATTAAAAATTAGGGTTTTGAACAATAAACAAGGATGAAAAATATTACTACCATGTCTGCAAGTCTATAGCTCACTACAAAAAGACCAGATAAGTACTTCCAGCACTTTGGGAAGATCTGACCTCTTTTTGTCTAGAGTGACTGATTGATCTTCTGCTTCAAGAACTGTTTGAGTTGGCCACTGCCAAATATGAAAGAAATGAAATGAAAACAGATTACAAAACAGATTATAAGGTGGTTTGAAGATAGCCTACATCTTAAGAAATTCAGTTCTCCTGTGTGTTAGATTGGTATGGAAATGTAAGAACTAATCAGAGATTAGCTAGAATGTTTTGTTAGAAGATCATCATTAAATGTGTTACTCTGTTGTTTAGTTTAATAATCCTCCTTTACAGGATTATAATAGATTTCAGGGTGTACTTAAAGGATAAAAACAAAGATGCTCAATTATTTCTCTATGAGATAATCTGGTTCTGTATGGGCAAACTATACGATTATTTGAATGTTAAGGAGTTTAATTCACCAAACAAAATGACATTACTATGAGGGAATACAGATAATCTTCTCCATTTTACTGATGATTTATCATTTTTTAAAAGAAAATACAAGCAGACTATTGATTTGATTAAATATTGTAGTCACTCATCTAACTTGCTTACTAAAATGACTGTGATAATTGAACATGGTTATCATATTTTATTGCTCAAAATTTATCAAACCATAGTTTAAAGGTGCATTATAACAGGGATTTTTTTATAGATACCTTACTCAGACTTACAAGGAAAAAAATATTTTACTTTAAAAAGATCACATAGAAAATAGAATTAAAATTCCATTTCTTTTGGTCCAGAATCATCTCTCATTTTGGACACTATATTAAAGCATCTTTCCTCCTGTTCCTCCCAAAGTAAAATTACTCTTCTCAGCATGAGAAGCTTATCAGAAGCTTAAATGCAAAAAATTCAGTATAATTATTCTTGAATTTTCATTTCAGAACTTGCAAACAGAATCTCCCTTCACTCTTCCTCCATCTTTTGCTCTGGGAAATAACAGTTGTAAGGAGAAGAAAAACAAAAAGTTGCTATGAGAAGATATGAATATTTAAAGCTTAAAAGTTTCCAGTGCTTATGGCTCATGTCTAAAAAAAGCTTGTTACTCTCAGTATAAGTGTAAACCAATATAAAACATTAGTAAAAAGCAGAGAGAATTTATCAACAGGCCAAGTGACTAAAATTCAAGGCTCTTGCAGTGATCAAATACCTAAATATGATACAATGATGAGAGAAAATGTAATTTTTGCTGCAGTGGCAGTGTGGGTGCATTTGACCATCATGAAGCAGCTTCCTGCTCTGGGAAGTTTTGGGACACCTCTCCTGAGTACACCTAAGTGAGAGTTTCCCTTGCTGAATCTCTGTATTACATCTGCTTACACAGGATACCACTACCAATAGCTTTTTACACTTTAAAAACAAAGAGGCTTCTGTTTGTTTGTTTGTTTGTTTTATCATGAGCAATCCTGTTGCCAGGTGGTGAGTTCAAAACCCACAAAAGGAGAAGCCTAATTAACTAGCAACGCTGAACAGCTAAATTGCTGAAGCCTTGGCACAGCAGGATGGAGAATAAATTCATAAGAGAGCAGTTCTCTGAGGACTGTGAAAGCAGAAAGGATATGTCTGCCTCAGGAATCCCCAAGAACACAATGTGGAGCAGAGGGAAGTGAAAGACCTTGCACACCCTTACCTAGGCACCCACCCTTGTTTGCCATCAGAGACAAGTCACTGAGCTACAACACCCCTGTGTGCCCATTCACCTGCTCAAACCCTTTCCCTCTGACCAGCAAAAGCCTAAAGAGTGACTTATGGGTGGCCACAAGAGTGGCTAGTGGGTGACTGTCTGAAATCTGGGCACTGTTTCTTTTCTGATGTGTCCTTCTCTCTGGTTTTCTCAGCAGATGCTCAATAAGAAGGTGCAAACAGACACCCTGAAGCCAAGCAGGAGGTTCTGGGTGAGAATGTACAACTGGCACATGTTACAAGGCACTTGAGCATTGCACATGAGCTCTGACACAAGAAGGCAGTTCTATTCCTCTAGGTTGAGCATGTTTGAGTGGATAAGCCAAAAACAATTGTCACACTGGTCCAGTTTTTTCCTACATGTACTGACACTCCAGCAGGGACCATGTTAAGTTGTGGCTTGTGGGAGCAATTTTATTTTATCATATTAGTACATAATGGATTTATATTGCATCTGGAGAGCAAGAAAGGAAAAAAAAACAACCAAAGACCACTGCTGGAGTAATACACAGCACAATTCACATTAAGTAATAAAAGTATTGGTTGATTCCTTCCATCCTCCCTGACCTCTCTTTCTATAAGTAAAATTTAATATTCTTTGGTAGCCTTGCACATAAGCTTGCACAGAGATTTACAAATGCCAATTTGGACGTGCTGTCAGTGGAACTCTAAACTGTATAATGGGATTGCCCTTGATGTTCTGTGTCATAAAGCTGGTGTTTTCAAGAAGCTGTGCAAAGGGGAAAGACCTTTCAAAACAGAAAAGACAGAAAAATAGGATGAAACACAAAAGGCTATTGGTTTGTTGTTGCAAACCAAATCTTAATTTTGCATCTGAGTTTCGATTAATTCCTAGATATTTTGATAACATCCGTTAATAAACTATGAAACCCACTTTTGTACAGATTCTGGTTTAGCAAAACTTCACAATCATTTGACCCACAAGAAAAAGAATACTATTTATACAATTTCCTAAAAGACATGATTTATGTCATGGAAATTGGTATTGTAAGAAACATGGATTTTATTCTCCATATTGGGAAAAACATTCCCTAAATTTCATTTCTATACTGTTGCTAAACAATGTACTGTAGGATTATGCTAATATTAACCCACAAATTTAGCAGTTTTGTCAGCCTAATTCTGCACAATTAGCACCTTGTAAAAATACACAAACATCAAAGTAGTATAAATAATAATGTATTAAAATGTAAGAGCATTAACTTTACTATTTAAGGCCATTCTTACAGATAATAAAATAAGAAAACTTGTTCTTGTCAAGAAACTTCTACAATTAAATTGCTTAAAGAAAGAGCTAACCCATTTTCATAAGTTTTGATGTTTTCATTTGACTTCACAGAATTCATGTGAGTTCTTAATTTATATTTAATTCCTTTATCCTCTCTGCATTTGGACTCCAAGTGATTATCTCATTTTAGACACTGCTGTATCTTGATCTTGATCTCAGGTTTTGCTGTGGCTCCATTCTGGGACAGCACTTAGCTCTACATATTCTATTCACAACTTTGCCTGTCTTTCACCCATAAACTACAAATAAATGACAAACTGCAACCAAAACAAGCATAGCAATGCCATCCATCAATTCAAAACTTAATTTTCCTCCTCTTCCCAGAAATTAGGCTCTGCAGCATTACATAAATTAAAAAATTCTACATTACAACTGCATTATAAATATTTCGATATCTTGAATTGTATTGATTGTATTATTCTTCTTGCCCTAGTTACTGATACCAGGCCATTCAGTGTCCATCTCTATCAAAGAAAATGACAAATAAATTGGCTAAGAAAAAGCAAGGTCATGTCAGTCATTGTTGGTTTTCAGGCATATGGAAATCCATTTTTTATTATACATGAAAGACCAATAAACTTAATAAACATTTACAATTAATAATTATACAGCAAATGCATTAGATTCTAAGAGATGTTGTACATCAATTTTTTAAATAGAAACACCCCATGAAATTTATAAAGCATACATTCTTTTTCTACACTAACTAAAACTATCTATTAGGCATATGAACTTGAAAATTCCAATTCTTTGTTTCCTACAAAGTTTTCCTTCATCAGAGCAGAGATGCAATAATGTATTTTAGAGAACTTTGCCTCAACACCTGCATTAAGTGTAGTTAACAACTTTTCCCTAGAAAAAATAAGAAAAATGCTTGATTAATGTGACCTAGGTGAAAGAGCAGCATATTTTGCAACTCTCTTAAACATTAAAAATACCCATGCAAATGGTAATAAAACCAAAAATTTCATTACTTTTTGAAGTGTAGCCACCAAAAGCATGATAAGGAAACCCCAAATCAAAAATTTTATATGAAACAAACAGTGACTCAATTCTATGGAAATCCAAACCAGTATTTCTGCCTGCATGTGAAAGATATTACACACATTACATCCTCGAAAGGTGACAGTGCACACCACACTTCCAGCCAGGATTCTGCAGCTGTAGTACTACCCACCCTATGGCTGCATCCATCTGATGAAATTAAACACGAGTGACAACCCACATGAACTCCTGACTGCCAGGGTGATGTTCTCCACCCTTCCCCAGCCCAGGGGCTCTGACCTGCCAGAGGCCAGTTCTGATGTGGCACAGCAGCATGAGCTGTCCTCAGCCTTTAGGGAGAAATGACCGTGAGGAACCTCACCTGAGCTTTCTGCCCAAGGCTTCAGGGCCAGTTTTAAACTCAGACCTTGCCCTGGGCTACTCTGTAAGTCTGTCCACAGCACATCTTTCTCATGCAGCCAGAGCCAGCTTTGCTCTCCTCTTTCAGGTGTTGTGGGAACTTTGGCAGAGGTCCCTGCTCGCGGTACCTCACCCCAACCTTGCTGTGTCTGGACACTCTCAAACATCCCTCCTGGAGCTCTCCAGAGTTGGAAGCCTCAAATGGCCTGTGTGCTGCTGTTCACACAACACTCTGAGCAAGTATTTCTACTGCCCTTCAATGTCCCAGCTCCTCTGACTACAGGGTGGTGGCTGGTAGGTGGGGCAGCCAGCACAGAGGACACCTGTCCTGCTAAGGGGTTTAGACAGCCTGGACTGCCCAGCTACACCCACTGACCTCCCATCCCAGTGACCAAGTGTCCATTAACTGCTGGAGCACACTGGACAGGCTCCTGGAGAGAGCCTCTTCCACCCAGGCTTGATCTGAGCTAAATCCAGAGCACTCTTTGGTGTGAGACAGAGCACAGAGAGCAGCTGATCCCATCCCACATGAAATACTCATGGACAGATTCTCAGTGAATGCCAGTGAAATCCAGCAGCCCATTCTGGTTCTCAGGTTCTGCTGCAGTTCAGATCCCATTTGGGACCAGGCTCAATGATAATTTCCACAGCCTGGACATAGAGGCAAGACCAAGATTTATAGAGAGCTGGAAAATCATATTCAATTGGGAAAAAATCAGTTCTCAGAAAACTTTCAAATTACCATCATAATTCATAAATTAAAAAATAATGTCAGTGAATTTGTGGCATAGAGCATAAGTATGTGTAAGGCAAAATATATCTTACAGGATGTCCCCTCAGTAGTCCCCTGCAATTACTATGAAATTCTTAAATCCCATGATTTCCAATGGCAGAGTTCTTAGTTCAACCTGTAATAACATGTTTGATCCTCCAAAATTGCCCTGTTCAATTGTGTTTTGTTTCCACTTCCTATCTTGAAATCCCCCTACAACAGTGGCTTTAGAGCAGGAAGAATAACAGAAGACAGATGACACCAGTTAATGCTGGCTGTTGACTTCCTGAGCCTGAAAGATGTTATTTATCCTATTTAAGGTGTGGTAGATGTGTACAGAAATATATATAATGGAAAATTAAATGTCCATATTTCAGCAAAAATCATAGTAAATCATAGTCCTTAGCATTATCATCTTAAAATACTGATGCCTCTATTGACACAAGGTATTTTATATCTTTTACAGCTTTTCAGTCAGTTAAAAACCTTTCTAATAAGTCATTGTTGCTCATTTGTTTTTTGGTTTTGTTTTTTTTTTAAGTTTACAATAAAATTTCATTTAAAACTCCTTTACATTTAATTTGGAAAATTCATTTGAGACAAGAAACTAACGTCCAAGTAACAGCTACTAGGTCTTACTGTAAGAGTAGCATACAGTAAACAGCTCTGTTTCTTCTGAAACCAAAATGTTGATGACTTAGAGGACTTAAAGGAATGGAAAGCAGAGAAAACTGTACTGATAGAGGAGAGCATTAATCATTCTGCTATCAAGGAGAAAATATTTGTAAGCAATAAAGAGCCTGTTTAGATTAAATACCCTACAGCATCTTTCCTCTGTTTAACAAAAACATCTTAAATAATTCTGACAACTGTAGTACAACAGAAAAACAAACAAAAATCTATACTATACTCAGAAAGTATATTTTCCAGTATCATTGGAATTAGTAACTATTTTTACAGTAGTGGCATTTGAAAGCTTGCTTTTTAACTTTGACTATGAATAATGATTTGCAATCATGAAAAAAAGTATTTGCAGTGTTCAGGATAAACAGGAAAGGCAATGCATTTTGTAGAAAAGGAGCTGAAGGCCCTACTAGCACCTAAAACCTAAAAAACGTAAGTGGCATGTTTATGAGGGATTTTATATATATAAACATGTATATACACAAATATATATTATCCATATATTTATATACCCTAATTATATGCATTATTTATTTAAAAATGTTCTGAATATTATACATATTTTGGTCTTGTGAATAACAAAAGACTTTCAACATTTTCAAGTAAAATTTATCACACTAGAATTTCTTACTTCATTAATAAATAGCAAAAGACATTTTGGCAAATTCATATGAGTGCAATATGGAGAATTTAAACAATGTTCAGATGCCTACAAGGGTATAATAACTCAGAAGATTATTATCTCCAGTAGAGATATGCATAAGAGAAGAAGTCATATTCTACCCCTTGATCCAACTCAGTTAGGAGAGCCCCTAATGACTGGACAGAATAACTTCCAGTGAGTCCTGGAGGTCACTCTCAGGAGCATAAACTGTGGCTGTCCATCCAGGAGAGGTTTAGGGTGGGTATCAGGCAAAGGTTCTTCACCCTGAGGGTGGCTGGGCAGTGGAACAGGCTCCTCAGGGCAGTTGTCACAGCACCAGCCAGCCAGAGCCCAAGGGGTGTTTGCACAACTCTCAGGCACAGGGTGTGACTCCAGAACTGCCCTGTGCAGGGCCAGGAGTTGGACTCCATGATCCTCTGATCCTTTTCAACTCAGGACTGTGATTCTGGGTCCATAAAGAATGCCAAACACATCATCTTCTCTGTTCATCACTGATCTCAAAAATTAAAATATATCCGAGAGTAGTTCAAATTATGCAAGCAAACTATAAATTCAAAGAAATTGTTGCTGAGATGATGCTAAAGGCCAGCTTTGTGCAATGTTACATGGTCAGCTGCCACTGCAAAGGCCTTCAGAACTCTTTCTGGGCAGAGGAGAGTCTGCATTGCACATCCTATTCTTCAGTAATCATGAGGGGAAAAAACAGAATATAATTGAAACAGACTCTAAGGTTAAGAAGATTAAGACTGTAAAGGTAACTTTAATGCAGTTTCTGTCTTCATTTATCTCCCACCTCAAAAACCTTTTTTTTTTGTTTTGTTTTGGAACACAGAACTGAACCAGAAATCTAGCCTTTGGGGCTACAGCAATACAGCAAGAATCAATGGAAGCTGAACAGACATAGCCTGCTTATCAGAGAGAAAAAGCTCACATATTATGAGGCTCTGATCTTTCATATAATCTGTGTGTCAGTCCCACTGGACAGTAAGAATTATTTAGAGAATAAAAGCTCTGAAATGGAACATAAAAAAAAAAGCTTAATTTAAAACTGACATGTTCAGTTTAACAATCTTTATTCACACTCAGTAAAGAAAGTATTTAGTAGTATTTACTACTACTTTAGTAGTATTTACTACTACTTTAGTATATACTACTTTCTCAGTAAAGAAAGTAATTACTAATATAGTAGAATATATGTGTATTTATATTAGCAGTCTTTAAATTAGCCATAACAATATTATAAATGTTTTTACTCATTCATTTAAACTTTATACTGAGATATTAGAGCTCTGCTTAATTAACATGTTCCATTCTCTCCTGATTTGAGTAAATTAACTTTTACTTTCTTGCAGAACAATGTGCAATTTTGATACTAAAGAAATATAGTTAGATTTCTTCATAAGAAATTATGAAGAGAAAAAGATGAGATTTCAAAGCAGTTACAATTAACTTTTAGTTATTAAGTGTCTCAGATTGAGATATTCTTAGTTAATACCTGTTAATTGAACTGTCAGATGTATTAAAACAGACTTGATTAAAATGTCCATACTTTGCCACTGCTACTGTGACTTAAGAATTTAATAAGGCATATTTTACTTCTCTGTAGATAAACTAACCAAAGAAAAGTGATGCACAAAGCTCTGCAGAATATTCATGCTGTGCATTTCACAAAGTGAACTTTTCGTAATCCATATTTGGATGTTTTTGAGAAACCCATTTTGGTATGAAAGTTCACAGCTTTCACAGCTGTAAATCTTTTCAGTATTGTATCACAGAAAAGAGCCTTGGGTGCTTGTTAGCATAAAGAGTTGGGCAGCATGATAGAGCTGCCCATCCTTTAAACATGCACACACAGTCATGTTAACTGGCACATAATGATTTCCTAGTCATGTTTACAGCAATAAGAGTTTTAGGGTCTTTATCACCTCATTGTGTCATACAAAAACAATAATCAGGCACCATGAGACATTAAGTCTAGGAACATTTTTTGAATTATGTTCATTTGGCCTATTTCTTTCTGCAACTGCAGCCTCTGGGAGCTACAGAATTTTTTGTGTCATAAAAACCCCCTGAGAATGCTTTCCAGGAAAATTGTCCAGGATTCACAATGAGAATTTTAGTTGTTACATAACACAGGCTTATGTTGAATTTAATGCAGATGATTTAATTTGCCCATAAAATCAAGAGCTTTGGAATTTGGAAATAAATCTTCCAAGCAGATTTGCACTTTTCCTCAAATCAAAAATAAATAGCTATTGTTTGGACTGTGGAAACATTTACTGTTTCATTAAATTTACAAAAAGAAAATCAAAGCAGGAAAGAATCTGGAGGAAGACTGTGAACAACACATAAGAGAAGAAGGGGCAGGGCAAGGTTTGTGCTGGAATAATATAATTTTTTTTCTTTTAATACTGATCCTCTCTGTTAGAAGGAAATATGGCACCTATGACTATTAATATTTAGCACAATGAGCAACCCAGTTTTCACATGAAAAAATGAGATGCTCCTAAGAGCAATAAGGTACAACTAAGAAGTGAAGATTTACAACAGGGACTGAAGAGGCTTCAATTCCCTGCCCTTATTAAACTCATTTCCCACCTTACCTTGTGGCTGGCATCTCAGGGATTTCCAGCCTAGCAACACATTTCTTTCTCCAGCTCTTCAGATCTAATAGAGAACTGCTTGCCAGATACACAAGTCAGAGAGAAATGGCAGTTTAGACAGGAACCAAAAAGAAATGGCAGTGTCACCCTGGAAGACGAACCTGACACTCCAATCCCAGTCGTGGTCCATGACATGTCATGGCTGTAAGACAATCATTATTGTTTCTAACAAAGCTTGGACAAATAACCAATAATTTCAAATTATCATTACATTTTGCTTCAAATTTGCAGAACTGAAGTTCCAGGGTAAAAACTTTTTTATCAGTAGAAAGAAGCACTGACTCAGATTTCCACAAAAAGATTTTTAGATTACCAGTGCTTTGTCTCCAGGACTAAAGAAAGTCTTGAAAATCCCTCCTTGCTTGCCAGAGTAACAAGCTAACTGCAGTGGATGCTTCTGCAATTGGTTCTCCACAGACTCTTTATCCTCTTCCTCCTGTAACTAGGAAACCCACAGCAATAGTCCCTGGAGGACAAAGTAATGACAGCAAAGAAGCTCTTTAAGCTTAAGCAACTTCCCCTTTCTGAAAGTGGAAGGGCTGTACAATCCCATTTACAAGATGACAGCCGGCTTGATTTCTCCAAAAAGAAAACCCCTAGAGTAGTTTAAAAAAGGCTCTCAGTCCTCTGCCAGCTCCTGGGGATCAATACAGCATTCTCATTCAACTAATTTCTCCCAAATTGCTGTGGGAAAAGACATGCTAAGTTGTTTAACTAGAGAAGAACAGTTGTTTTCCATCAAGCTGTGGTGAGGTATTTTTTTAGTTCTCTGGGCTCTGATTATGTCTTGTTCAGTCCCAGGTGAATCTGGTGACTGTCACAGGAACATTCCAGCACTGGATAAGAACCATACTGATCCCAACAGGGCTTCTCCAATACAGAATGGACTGAAACTTTTATGAAAGTGGTGCTTAACTGTAGAAGAAAAAAATAGCAGAATACACACATTGTGGTCTATAAACACAGATAAAAATACTGCACTCACACCAGGATCTTCCTTATAATTTTAGAGAAATCGTACTTTTGTTGTTCCTTTAAAATTACAAGGTTAAATAAGTAGATTGAGATTTTTTTAAAATGTGTTTAAAATTCAAACTTAGGGCTCTACATACTTAAAAAACCATAGCCAAGCAGGTGTTTAAATTGCTTGAAATTAGCGTGGAAGAAATCATGCTGCTCATTTGGAGACATGCACACAAAAGAAAAAGAAGGAGATGAAAGGTAGAAGGAATCCTACTCTTTTCTGTGCTAGCCAAAAAAAGCCCAGTAAAACAAGCTGTTTAAGAATAAAACAATCCTTCTTATTTTTGGACATTATCCCTAGGGAAAAGCTTTGACACATCTACAAAGTCAACTTACCTATGCTTTGCTTCCCTTACACAGCAAACATCTTAAGGTTCCACTTCAGGGGTTTTTACTAGATGGAATTACATCCTTGTATTACAAGGTTCTGTAATTAATTTATTCTACTTACTATAAATATGTCTCAGTAGAAAACTGGATGACAGAAGGAGCTGCACATTAGTGGAAATCACACACAACACACCATTTGTATTACTTATAATATCAAGGGTATTAAAATGTGAATCCCTTAAAATTATATTTTATCCTAATTGTTAGATTCTTCATTGTCAGAAGTAAAAATCTTCTTTTCATATTCTATGTAACTTCACATACTTTTTTTAATAGCAATTTAACAGTCACATCTATAGAGAAGTTTTACTGTGTATGTGCAATGTACATACATCTATACTTGTCTGTATATATATGTATATAAAGGCTTTATTTCAATTTTTCAGTCTGCCTGGTACACACTGATGACTTCAGTGCATAATTTACATTTCAAAGGATACTTCAAATTCAAAAATGCTGACTAGGGAAAAAGTTCCAATTCAAGGATTATCACATCACTGTAGCAAAGATTTCTTGTGCTTTCTACTACAAAGTGGAAAAAACAGGGATGCAGTAAAAGCCCAGGACTAAAATTCAGAGCACCTACTCAGAATCTGTGTGCCACTCTGGGGTAGTGATCTATCTTTCTTTACTCAAACAGTACCATGCCAAGCCTAACTGTAAAAGACTTGTGCAGATGGAGTGCAAGATTAAACCTGTTTAGCACTGTCAAGGCTGACCTGGCTGGGTGCTGGGTTCCTTCCAGGGTGAACATGCACTGCACAGCCTTACACCTTTTCTGACAAAAAAAAAGAGAAGCCATCTGCAGTAGCTGGTGGCCATAGCTTCCATCATTCACCAGGAAGTCAGCTGGACCAGAGTTTGTAAGTGGGTAGCAGATGAAGATTTGGAAAGTTATTTAGGTTGGATATCAGGAAAAGGTTTTTTACTCAGAGGGTGGCTGACCACCGGAGCAGGCTCCCCAGGGAAAGTGGTCACAGTACCAAGACTGACTGACTTCAAGAAGCATTTGGACAATGCTCATGTCCAAATGCTCTTGGTGGGTCTAGCATGGGGTCAGGAGCTGGATTCAATATTCTATGATTCTACTACTGTCATCATAAACTCAACTGAGAATGTAGCCCACAGGAATATACTGTGATACTCAACCTCACTGCTGTAAGTCTATAAATCCAAATGGATTTGGATAAAACCAAATCATGGCACCAACAACTTCACAAATAAGAAACAAGAGATCAATAGATTTCTGTTGTAGGGGACTGAAGAACCCCTGAGTGCCAAGTGTAAGCTGAGTCGTGCTCCATACCATGGATGCTGATTTCAGGAGTCTGAAAACAGTCACTAGGTCCTCATTCTCATCTACTAGTTTGGAGAATGTGAATTTGCCCTTTGTCCCTCTCTCCTTTAGCTAACATAGGGCTAGGCTGAGCAGTCATTAACCTGAAGGTGAGGTTTAGCTCACTAGATGATTTGCTGAATTTGCACAGAATATCTCCTTTACAAATACTGCTGACAGCAGCAGAAAGAATACTGCCAGGCACTCTTAGAAATACCAAATATGTAAAATAACTTTGCATTCATGATGGTGGTGCACTATTTACTAATTATTTTATTTACCTAGGACCAAGGCAGTGCATAACAAAGTTATCCCCATTACCTATTGCTATTCTTCTCTGCAAACAGGGAAGGAATCTGGAGCATCTTAGCTTGGGACCCTTTGAAAGTACTAAGCAAGCAACCTGCTTTCATTTAACCTAGCTGGTGAGGAACCCTGCTTGCATCCCAAGATTTGCAAAGGTGATAATGATGAAAATATTTAAAAAAAAAAAGAAAATTAAAATGGAAGAAGAGAATCAGCTGAGCTGTCTGGCTGTCTTGTGAAAGACAGTATTGTTGTTTTGAAGTTAAAAGAAAAGAGAGAGGTGAAATTTTAGAGAGTTAAAACAGTGTGGTTTTTTAAACTTCTGCTCCGTAATTCACTGTTTAGTGACCAGACACCACTCTATGCACACTAATCAAAGTTGGAAGTTCATAAAATAGAAAAATCTTTGATAATGATATGTCTTAGAAAACTGTGAGTTGTTCACAGACCTTTTTATTTTCTTTTGAGTATGACCTTCTCCTACTCTATTCATGGACATATCATATTCAACACTGTAGAAGCTTACACAGCATAGAATTCATCTGTGTGGTAGTCTTCATAAAAAGTGTGCTCTTCCTCTGTCTCTATCAGAATCTTGGAGAGTCTAGAGGCGACAGATTGCACACTGCCAAAGCTCCCAGTTATGCCAGCACAAAAAGCAAGCTGAATCAAGAACCCCATTTCTAGCTTCAGTCTTGCCTATTTTCCTTCTAAGTACACAGAGAGCTCAAAGGCAATTCACTGAGGTATCCCTGAATGACTATAAATGCTGATTTATCATTTCTGCTCTGTCTTAACATGTCCTTTAATGTTCAGATCATAGCAAGCACGTTCTACATTACTGTTTCAACATTTCTAGCAGCTGCTCTCAATGCTCTGTATTCTACCTTTCTATTTGCAGGACCATGCTATGCAAGCAAGGCCAGTAAATTACACTATTCACCAGTATTTATAGTTCTCTAACTTCCATGCAAAATGTTCCACTCAGACCCCTTTGTCCCTGTTCCCTTAGCAACACAATCTTTTCATTTATCAAGTCCATTACATTCCCTTCCACCAGTGATGTCCTTGTTGCATCCTCTCTCATCAGAGTGGCCAGTGAGGCCAGAGTGGTGTCTTCACTTTTTCTTCTTGCCTTGAGTTATCTCTTCCATGGCTTCCAGTGTACCAGGGCCAGGAGGTCTGTGGTGCTACCCAGCTCAGCTTCTGTAGCTGTCTGGTCTTCCACACTGTTTTATGATGTCACTGGCTTCCCTGCTTTAGAGGAATATTAATACTTTGGAGGACCATGAATAGACTATTAACAGCCACACTTACTGAAATAACTTGAGTTGGTGAAGAAAAAGGCTATAGAAGCTGTGATTAGGTCCTATTTTCTTTCACCAGGCAAGATACTACATCTTGCCTGCACTGAGTGTCTTGGAGTTGATTTCAAAAACTAAGCATCTGTAACTTCTGCTACTATTGACTATAGCATTAGATGACAAGTCTGAAAAAGAGGTTTAATAAAAACAGCAAATCCAGGTGGGAACTGACTTGGAGACTCAAAGCTGACTGCTAAGTCTCTTTCTATAAATGCTTTCATAAATTGTATATTTGTGCACTGTTGCTCCATGGACCATAAGCTGAAACAAAGCCTTGTTTCAAAATTATTTATTTCTCTTTCAAGACTCATTCTTGAGTCTTGAAAGACTTCTAGTGGTCTTTTCCTACTTTTTCCTTTACCATAGTAGTGCAAATCCACTGAAAGAAGTGGAGCTGACTGACATACAGTGCCAAAAAAGAGTCAGCATTAGGAGGCAGAAGACAGGTTGTTACAGAAGTCTTTTTCTTACTTGCCATGAAACTACAGATCCCCTTCTCTTTGTCTCATGTGGATAATTGCCCTCTCATTTTTACAGTGGAACAGAGGTATTGTTTACAATTGGTAAACTACACACAAGTATGGTTTACAATTGTTTACAATTGTTTAAAAACTGCCTTTTCAGAACTGAATGGAGAAATGATGTCAAAACCACAATAGTGACCAGCCCAGTGCTTGCTAGGATCACCATGTTTCATGGGTGCATGAAAACACCTTGGAAATAAGCTCTGTCCTGCTGCAGTGTGTGGAAGATGCAGAAAGAGGTGGGGAACTGACCAAAGGATTGTGCATCCAAATGGGAGAAAAGAAAGAAATGCAGTTGAACTGGCACTGCTGTTGTGCCAGAGGATTTAAAGATAGTGACGAGAATTGTTGGTCTGTTTAGTGCCCTGCAGGGACAAAGACACTCATGGTTATTAGAGGAATTTATTTCTGGGCCTGCAGTCTCCCACAGTGTCTACTAAAGAGTATCAGTTCAGAAAGGCAGCAACATTTTCTCCTTTTCCTTTACTGGCAAACTACAGTAGTTATCATTAATCACCTTGACAATATGAAAATGCAGCATTATTCTGTTTAGTAGTTCTATGCCTTCTGATTTTTCACTGATCTACCACATTGTCAAATGCTATACCCACAGACAAGATTCACAGTTGTGTGTAGTGAAAAAGGAAAAAAAAATAAAAAGAAAAATGCTTACAGCAAACCTAATTAAAATATTTGAACATGGGGTGTTTTGGGCCTTAATGGTTTTTAACTTCCTGCTTGATTATATTATTGATTTGATTTTATTTCATTAGCATAGTTGCTTTTAAAATTAATATTCATTGTAAGATGATAGCCAGTCTTTCATCTGTTTAGGAAAGCCAGAAATACTTTTTCCATTATATAAAAGCCTTATTGGTGATATCTTAATCCTACCATTTCTACCCTAAAATCAGAGGGGATAATAGAAATAAGTCACTAATTATGGAAGAGCCTTAAAAAGTCCAGAGGAAAAGATTCATGGAACAGTAGATATCTGTAGCACATTTTTGTGTTACACGAGGGCCTGTGAACCTGAGTGGAAAAGAAAAACTCAGAGATTCCCAGATTTATGTTTCATCTTGGTTTCCAGCTAGTCAGAGGGCATTGTATGTCCTGACAAGCAGGAAAAATATGCTGGAAAAAGCACTTTTCCTGTTAGCCAACCCTGCACAGCACTGGGGGCATGGCAAAGCTACCTGGCTGCCCCAGCCCCATGGGCGCAGGGCCCAGGGGCGAACAGGCTGGGAATAAAAGGGGAAAAAACAAGAAAAAAAATAGCACAAAAAAGGGCAAATATTTTTTGAACACTTTGCTATTTCTAACATCTGACACAGCTTCTCACTTCAGTCCCTCCTTCTGTCCATAAATGTGGCACTTGAGGGAAGTGTTCATGTGGGTAGAGCGTTAGGATGGAATTTAAGGTTCACTTCTTGGCTAATAGGAACGTTTGTTTCTAACCTTTAAAAGCACCTGAATACCACAGCTCTTTCTGTCTTATTTATAAACTGACAATGATATAATTTTTTAGGATGTTTTGAGATGATTTAGCCAGATTTGTTAAGGAAATTCAAGAAGAGGAGATAAGGACTAGATGTGGAATTATGAACTATTTAATACATAAGACAGCTTCTATTACTGCTTTTGATTAATTTTCATTAACCAGTGACATCTGAGTAGAAGTGTCTTGTGCACAGCCAGAAAACATTTCTGAAGGTTTTGCCAGAGAGAAGTCATGAGAAAATCTCATGGATCAGGGGAAAGAAATGTGTCTTGAGTGGCCCTACAGTACCACAAATTCAAGCCTTAAATGCAGAATGCCTATCATGAAAGAAACTATTATCTGCACAACATTATAAAAGGGCAGAGTCCAGCTTTGAAAAACCAAAATATTCAACCAATGTCTTGATGATTTTTAGGAAAATCTGTTATGTAGTGAAACTTGCAAATTAATTTGACTGATTATTTATTAGTTCTACATGGAAAGCAATCACAATTTCTGCATTTTATATGCTATATTAATATAGGCAGTCTGTACTAAAGACTGAATCATGTTAATAAATATTTCTGCAAAATATTAAAAATTAAACATTTAAACAACACATTTTAAACAAAAGATTAGTTAAACATTTTTTCAGACTACATTCCTAAACTATTAATTTTCCTGAGTTAACGATTTCTGACCTTTTACTGCTTTAGAACTCAATGATGATTCTGGGAGTTGAGATTTACTATTTTTATCAGCATCCTATTTTCAAAGATCCCTTTTAAAAATCAAGGTGACAATTTTATCATGTTGAAAACATTAAATGAACCTAGATTTTGGCATACAATTCTGAGATGATGGATGAAATCTGAGAAAGCTAGTAAATAAGTACTAAATATCTGAATCTTAGAAATCAGAATTCTTTAAAATGTGCTTGCTTCTAAACAGCTATTGAAACTGAGCTTATACTGTTGGGTTTTTCTTCTTTCCTCTGAGAATGTAGAAAGGGACATTATTTCTACTATGGGGAATATATGTACAAATTATTGATTTTACATCTATTTAAAGAATATTTAGGATATTCTCAGCTACATTTTCCTTATATTTTGCTTTTCTTTAACTATGCTAACAGACAAAACATAAAAGTATTGATAGCCTATTGTTTTCCTTCAGTGTATTCCCTCATTTTATTTGTAGAGAATTCAACTTCACATTACCATATCACTTCTTAGTCCATATGATTTCTTTCTGAAAAGATATAAGACCACCATGAGATGCATACTGACAAACTCATAGGATCTGACACCTCTCATGAGTGAATTTCTGTGCATGTGTGAGTATCCCACCCATAATAATATTATGAGAAAACAAGGCAAAAATTCAGCTCAAGTTGTTATGATCACTACGGAAAATAAAAGGGAACAGGGAAAAAAGAAAATTCTCCCCCTCGTGGCAAGGAAGTAGCACAAGCCAACTTCTTAGCTTGGTATTAAACATCATTGTCAAACGTTCTGATCTGAGCTAAAGGAATAATGTACCTGATACACCAGGTAAAGGCCTCCTTTTGCCCAGGAAGAGGAGTGCTCTAAAGCCCTATGCCTTGAGAATAACTTTGCAAAACCATTTAGAAAGCAAAGCTTTCTGGCAGCAAGAGCTGTGCATATAGGTGTTTTCAACTAAAACCACTTAACTTCCAGTTCTGCCAAATAATGTGCTGCATCAGTCAATAATTTCTGGACCTTAAAACCTTATAAAGATTGAATCTCTTTACCCTTTCTCAAAATGGTTCCAAATAGAACTGCAACATCTCTCAACCTGAGAGCAAAATTAGAATGGAGCAGCTAAAAGCACTTTCATACATGCATGCAAATACACACATGAAAACAAATGTACAGAGGATTCAACTTATAGCAATGCTTTATACTTAAGAAGGCAAATTTATGGCCAGGAAAAACAGTTTTGCAGACAGACAGAGCACTTTACAATAATAGCTAACAAAAATGGTGGAAGGAAGCTCTTTGTTTAGTAGTGGTAAAGGAAAATCAAACACTATCACTTTTAGAATTTTATTAACTAGAACTGACAACAAAGAGTTTGAATGTTTGAAAGAAACACTGTGAGTAAAATGACAAAGTATAACTTAAAAGACATTTCTGAAAATCTGCATTGTTAGAAATCATATTCACAGTTTCTGGTTTGTTGAAAAGCAGATGCTTGCTTTTCTGAAACTTTTAAAATCTTTAAAAGTTCAAGAAATCCAAGTCCTTTCCTAGATAAGATGGACAGACACTGCAGGACCACAGAACAATAACCTCTGATTATTAACATATTCCAGAGGACTATATCAAGCAGATTCCAGAGGGAGACTGCAGGAAATCTTACTGATGAATGCATGAGACTTTACATATCTTAAAAAGAGAATACTTATATCAGAAGGTCCTGATTTCTTTGCAGGATTTCCCACCAGATGAAGTACCCCCCACCATTCAAACAAGCATTATGCATTATCTTCATGAGTATGACATCACAGTTCTAAAATAATACAATTGCATAAAATCTGAAAAATATAATGAATCTATAAAAAAGGAGAAGGACCAGCAGGATCCCCCTGCCCTTCATGCTTAAAAACAAGACTGAAGAAGGTGAAGTCTTAGAAGTAGATAAGGGCAAGTCAAGAATTATGTCACAGAATTCAAAACAAGTCTTTTCCCCCAGACAGGCTGAGCCCCAGGACACAGAGACAGCAAAAGCTTTACAGCCCAAGAAGCCATTGCCTTTCTGGTCTGGAAGTGCATGTAGCCTGCTCATATCTAATTTTCCATCTGCTAACAACCCCAAGAGGGTTGTTCTAAAGTCCTGCATCACTCATGAGGATTAAATCAGAGGTGGAAAAGTCAACATGCTTAGTCCCAGAGCTGCCATTCAGAGGGAGCTAGATAGACTGAGCCAGCAGAAGCCCCACTGAAATAATCATGAAATGCAAAGTCCAGATCCTGTGAAGGAAGAACCCCTCACAAGAATATAGTTTGGAAATTGATTGGCTGGAAAGTGGCTTTGAAAAAAAGGATCTGGGGTACTGTGGGCAGCAAGTGGGACATGAGCCAGCAGTGTGCCTTGTTAGCCAAAACAACCAAATATATCCTGGGCTGCGTTGGCAGCAGCACAGCCAGCAGACAGAGAGAAAAGATTACCCTTCCTCACTCAGATCACACTGGGCCACATTGAGAACACAGCGTCCAGTTTTGCACTGGTCAAAACAGAACCTTAATGAACTGGGGTGGATTCAGCAGGACAACACCACGAAGTCATGGGACTGGGGCCCTTGCTCTGTGAGGAGGTCATTGAAGGGCTTCAGTCAGGCTCTGTGGAGGGGTGCACAGTGTGAGGATGAAAGAAAATGAGAAGTTTAGACCAGATATAAGGAAAAATTGCACCATGAGGACAATCAAGCTGTGGAACAGGTTGTCAAGAAGTTGGTCAGTCTCTGTTGTTGAAGGTCTTTAAGACCTGTCTGGCTAAAGTAACCTGGTCTACTAGTGTTGACCATGTTTTGTGCAGAATGTTAGAGAGGGAGAGTCCCTGACAGTCCTTCCAACTGGAATTATTCTCTGATTCTTTGATGCTGATTAAGGAAATGAAAACTCTCTAAGTCACCATAGCTAGATCTCACACAGCTCAGGAAAAAGGGAAAATATGGCAGCAAGGTGTAATCTCAGGGAGATAAGTTGCTAAAAGGGATTCTAATGAATTTTTTATGCCTAACAGACTAAGCAAATAAAACCTAAGGAAATGAAACTTCAGTGATTATGTTGTCCATCATTCATTTCCAATAATAAATTTTCTAGCCTTTTAGCCAATTTCAGCCAAATCCGAGAAGGAAGTCTCAGAGGTAATTGTGCTGTTATAGGATTTTGAAAAATTGGTTGCTGGAGAAAAGAAATAACATTTTACTTGTTTTAACACTCCAAAAATACAAGCAGAGGGTCCCTGAGTTCCATTTTGATTGGCAACTGTATTACAGCCATCCAGTTAACACATGCACAGATGCAAAATTTAAGTATGCTCTGTATTCTATGGGAATTCTATCTGAATATTTTGCTTTATTGTTTTTCAATCTTGGGGCCCACCTCTTTTTAATTTTCTTGCTGTCATACAAGACTTGTAGACAGAAACAGTAAATCAGATAATCTGGCTAGAATTGAGGCTATACAATCTTACAGTGTTATACTTACATAGCCCTAATAGATAGAGAATTGCCTCAAGGTCTTAATGGAATTATTACTAAACCAAATTTTCCTGAGTGATATCAGCCTTAATAATATAGGAGCACAGCAAAATAATTGTCACTCATTTTAGTGTAACTGCTGGAAGAAAATTTTCAACCTTACGGTAGGAATTAATCTCTATTTTACTAGAAAAACAACTAGACGCTTAAAATTACCAATCAGATGAAATAATGGAAGTCTAACCTAGAAGGAAGCTACATATTCCAGGAAGAAACAAATAATATAAGATTAGAAAAAAGTACTTGCAATGCATTTATGGCATAGTCCCCTGCAGAAGACCAGAAGAGAAGTGGTTAAGCCTGTCTCAAACACTGATAGCCAGAAGGCCAGACCCAACCAAGGGCTGTTGGTGAGAGCATATTGTGAGAAAGAACAGCATGTGGCTGCAGAAGGGGCCAGGCAGAGGTAGGGCAGTACTTTCATGGGACAATTGTCCTTGTTCTCCTGGAGCTAAGAACACAGTACAGGGCAAGTACAGGAATGAGGTCGAGGAGAGGCCATGGACTGTTGGCCAAAGGCCAGCCCAAGAGTCTTTACTCCCCGATCAAGACTCCTAAAATTCCCCACAAACTCTCTGACCTATTTTCAGAGAGATCCAGAAGAACAAATTGAAGATGATAACTAATTTGCATAGAAAGCAAGAAACTTAGCTCCAGGGTGGGGAAAACTTAGTTTTAAAAGGGTCCCTCCACAAAGCCTGGGTGGTGCTCGCCCCATCAGCTGGATCCCTGCAGCTCTTTCTCCCTTTCTCTCTTTTTTTTCTCTTTTATTCCCTCTCTTAAATTTCTCTCTGTCTTCTCTGTCACCTGACCCCTTAGTCAAAATCCACCACTGCTTACTTATACTGTAGCACTTATACCAATTTCCATCATGTGCATAATTTAGTAATAAAACTTTGTAAGTGTTTATGGCCCATCTGACTTTTGTTGTTCCTTTTTGAAAATGGAATCTATAAATTTTGGGTACTCCCTTCCTGTTAAGGATTGGATCCACAGTCCCCCCCAAAATAACAGTAAATAGGAACAGATGCTTTGCCTACTTTTACAAAACATCCCTCAATACTCCGCTTCAAGTTAAGAAGGAAATTCTTTCCTATGATAAACAATATCGTAGCTCCACAGAAAAATAAAAATAAATAAATAGAAGGCTAAATTAATCTCAAGAGTAAAATATTGGGGAGCAGAAACTACTCTAATAATGTGCAGCATACCTAGAGCTATAAAACGGTTTTTGTCAGTTCCATTGCTGTAACAGTTTGGATCACACCAGAAATATTAACTAGCTTTCACCAAAATCACCTCAAACACTGACTTGCCCATAAAGAAAAGAAAATTTCAAAGCTGACCACCCCTACTGAACTACTCAAGGTCACTAGATGAACCTTGTAATCTCAAAACTATTAGTACCAAGGTCTATGACTAACACAAAACTTGCTGCTTTCTACTCCAAACTTAATGTCTGTCTTTGTCTCTTTGGCACATAGGGGTTTATGTAATACATATAATAAAAGAAAAAAGTTCCTTTCAAACTGCCTTGGAGGAAGCAAGAGAAAATTATATTTATTAGATGATAGCAACAACATGTACTGAGAGCTGAGAAACAACAGTGATGAAAACTGTATAAAACAGAAAACTGTAACTTCTGACTTAAGCTACAGATGTTAAAAGACTAGGCTCCCTCTACTGCCAAAATGCTTTCCCAGGAAGTACTTGCAGGGAGGTGTACACTGCACCATGGCAACCAGAGAGCAGCAATTCCTTAAAAACCTTAAAGGGAATTCTTCAAAGGAGCTCACCTTAGTATATCCAATATGCACTGGACCTAATGGCAGTTCCTGCAACCTCATCCTTCATCCATTGCACAGCTGACCCAGCTAAATATTCATCCAGCTAAAAAATTCTGGCACAGCACAATGCAATGATTCAACACCAAGAGTGAAAGTGTAGCTTCTTTGTCAACACTTACAGAAGGTAATAGAAGTCACTGCACATAACGTTTTGGACCTGAGGATATCCTGCAGTTAGGCTATATCTACATGGATGGATGCAGCTAAGCATGAATGAGCTCTGCCTGTGCTTTGAGATGGTTGGCTTTAAATCAGGACTATCTGGGAAGTTACAGAGATACACTGACACAGCATTGTCCCTAAAGCAAGTATACCCTTCATTCCAGCTGTGTCTCATAGCTTATGACACTGCCCAGGATGTCACATTTTCTTGTGTATCTGACATGAAGGCCCAAGACAGTTCATATCCAGATGGCTCAGAGTCTATTTGCTTCTGCCTGCAATTCTCTTCATACATATTTGCATTCCCATAGTTCTACAGCCCACATATTCATGACTAAGCCATAACATTTCCCAGACATTTCAGTGAAAATCTTTGTTTGTACAGCAGAAAAAGGCTCTACAACAATTCCTGTATGAATGTGGTGCAGTTTTGTCACTGAGCATTTTACAGTAAAGTTATGCTAAGTTATGCTAATTGTCAGCCTTGAGGGTTGATGATTTTAAAACATACAAGATTCTTTTTCAGCTGAAACACTTTCACAGCACAAACATGCTGAAAGACTTTCACATGCAAGAGCTCCTCTACTTATTAAAAGAAATTCTGAATTAGTTATTTTCACCTCATTTTACAATACAGGCACCTTCAATTCCCATAAAATTTTCCTGTTTTAAACTCTTTAATTACACTATGACAGGGATTTAAGAAACATAGCTCTTTTCCCAAAAGCTGCAGTGTTATTTCTTATCCTGCCTCAAATTTGCTACTAAAGTTTAACGAATAATTTTAGATTTCACTTATAGCAGTTCCATTTAGAAGATGATCTTATATATAGTGCCCTGTGAAAAGAGACATTTTAATGGCCATATATAAGGTAAAAATATTTTCCAGCTTTGCTTCAAATTTAACCTGTTTAGTTATAAACTAGGCCACACAAGTATTTATATTTATACTTTGGTTTCTTTTCATTATAAACATTGACAGAAAGCCCTATCTAGATTGTCCATAAAAAACATTTATATGTTATATTACACCTGCTTGTTATACATTATTTTATACTTATTTGCTAGCAATTAAATATCCAGTGAAACTTACCAATACATTAACTTCATGGTGCAATATTATGGGGGCAAATCAAGTGGCAAATTTGTTGCAAGAATTTGATTATATAGCAACTGCTATGGAATGCATTTTTGTACAGGAAGCAGGGTATGGAAATAAATTAACAACTAATGCTGGCTGTAAGAGTCAAGCTTTATAAGCTGCCCTTTTCAAATTCTAAATGAACAATTTGAGTCTTTGTGAAAGAAAGGAAAGAAAAAAATACCCTACCCTGCATGTAACTAAGGCATGGTAACTATTTTGAGATTAACATTAGAAAGGAAATAATTTTCTTCACTCATTGGGGATGAACTAATCTGTTCTGGTTTTCACTTTCACCTTGAATCCTGAGCCAAGGGTAATTCTAATAACAAGACTTACAACCTCAACAGAAATATGAGAGCAGATATTTTTTTCAGAAGAAAACAGCCACTACTTCTCACTTTCTCTTAAAATACCTATGCCTTCCACTAGTTGCTTTTCTCCCAGCCCTGAAACAAGGCCAGCTAACACTAATTTTTGTCATTCACTTTGTCAGAGTTAAAGCAAGTACAAAGAAATGCTGACTGGGCTTAGTGAAAGAGATGTATAACAACACATTAGATATAAATTAAACTGCAATGTTTTGTTATGCTTTCTACTTTAAGATTAATCTCCCCTAATTTTATCTATCCAAAAATAATGTCTCTAGTCTTATCTTGTCTGGTCTCCCTGAAGGGTCAGAGACTCACAATATATAGTGCAGCAGTTACCTGTGAAAGGATTGCCTGGAAGGATTAAATTAAGAAAGAACACAGGCAAGTACTGTCAAATAGGTAACTAAAACTTGGATAGCTAAAGGTAGGTCACATGGCTCATATCTTCAATGGCTTCACATTTACAGAGCACTGTTAGTGCCTCAGATAGAAATTGGAAATCCACAACTGAGAAACTCTGGGAAGGAAAACATAAATAGCCCAAATGGCTCCCTAGTATGTCTAATTAAAATTAAAGAATCACCAACAATAATTCTATTTTGATGTTCCTTAAGATAGATACGGCACTCAAGGCTACAAACTCATTTTCTTAAAAGTTCTTAATGTGCCCCTTTTATCTTTTGGTTTCAGTTTGGATTCTTTGAAAGGCTAAATAGTTGTATAATGAACAGTCACAAAGGGATTCAGACCTAAGCATGGTTTTATAGTGGAATGTTAATGAGAAATCTATACAAGATTGGCATGGAATGAATGAGAGAGTCGGACCACTCTCAAGTAAGGGGTGGAGGCCATGAAAGAAGGGCTGAGGTACCTAATTGTTTCTGGAAATCTATACTCAATAAAACAATTTCCTCTGTATTCTTACATCTGGGTTTGCACTTGTCAGTTGCTTATGCTTACTCCTCCAAGAAAAATTCTCATACTATGAAAAGATAGCTTTACTCCTAATGCCTCCCTTGGGCTGAATGCACACCTCTTGATACTGTATCTCCATAATTTCTACTAAGCAAGAAGAGCACAGAAGCTGGACCTGATTCAGATACCATAGACAAGAATGTCCTCGTGGCTTGCTGGTTCTGCAGTAATTCAGAACATGGGCAGGTTACTTACATTTGAAAAATTAATGGATTTCATTGCTTTTTTCTAATATCTTGATCCATGGATTGGATTAGTTCTTCACTCAACAGAATATATCAGTAAGGGATGATGACGTCTGCTACTACGTGGTCGTAAAAATATTACCACAAAATATTATTTCTCTGAAAATGAATCAATTCTTTATGTGTAATAAATGTTTTCCTTCACCCTTACCAAGCTAATCAGCAGCTAATTTAAGATTATTCAGAAAAAGCTGACAGTTTTACTGTTATCCAAAATGAAACTAATCCTTAGTATAAATCCATTAACTATTTTTTATGGTTTTCTCTTATTACTATAAAAATTTCTAGATGTCTGTGAATTTCACACAGCCTCAATGTATTTTTATTATCATTATTATGGATTTCCTATCTTTTCTTATAAAAGATTGGCATATCACTTTTTTCTACTTTTCAGAATTATCTAGAAGCACTTTCTAAAGATATCTGATATCAACTTCTCCACATTCTCTCACAACATTTAATTTTTAGTGGATTTGAGATTAATTTGATGTGCATTAATATAGTCAGTAATGTAGGCCCTGGAAGATAATTCTTAAATAAGACATGAAAAAGGCAAAAAATTAGTTGCCTGGAAATACAGTATTTTGCTTTTGAATTATATTCATTTGAGTATTTTTCTTACTTTTTCTGCCTTGTGTGTCTTCTTTTTTTTTCCTTTTTTTTTTTTTAACATCCTCATCTGCAATTCCTAAAGAAATATTTTAAATTAACATCTATTCTGCAAAACTTTGTTGCACTTCATTGATTCAGTGATTTCTGACAATTTCAATGCTCCCTTAATTTTAGGGAGCAGTTGTTTACAGAAGAAAGACTTAGGCATAAATATCATGGGAAGACGATATCCTGAAAAGACAAACAAGACCTTTTACAACTGGCATGCTGATAGGACAAAGAGCTATAAAAGATAGTAATTTAAAAGTCTATCTTCTATTGTGGTGTTTTTTCCCAAAAATTATATGGAGAACATGGAAATAAAAAATTATATGTTATCATTTAATTGGTATATAGGGACCTGGTGTTAGTGTCACTTCCTAAATAATCATGATTAATACCAAAAAGACCCCAGTATTTGAGACTGCTGGAAAGAAGAAAGACTATTGTGAAATTCTGGTACAAGGAGAGGAAAAACTGTAACATCTGAGTGTTTATTCTTACTGGCACTAAAACCTTACCTTTCAAAATTCAGATTCTATTATCTTAATACAAGTTGTGGAAAGATTACTTGGAAATTTAGTATCAAGGAAAGGTTGAAGTTATAAATTAAATCACCAATTGCTTTTTAGCTCACAAAAGACAAATCAGGCCACTGCTGTTTCCTGGACTTTGTTTTGCACTCATAAAACTGAAACCAAGGAAACAAATTCCACTTTGTAAGATGATGCCACTCCCATTTATCTGTTGGGAACTCAATGAGTTACCATGTTCTGATATTAATTGGAATATAGAAAAAAGTCACTCCTATCAAAGAACCATGCTTAGATACAGGCTTGACTTAAAAAATAAGTAAGTGAAGATTAGTGTTTCACTGTGTTTGTGAAAGAATAAAAAATTTGCATTTCTCCTAGGTTTCTAAAGCCACTGGAAGGGTACTCTAGGATGACCACAGCATTTTTGCTCTTTTTTTTCCAGTGAAATATTGTCTGTTATACTACACTAAGTACAATATGGACTCTTATTTAAATACAGGAAATATGAAAAAGGTAAAAGTGTGAAATAAGGTTTTCAAAAACTACAGAAGAGCTGCACTTGTAAAGCTATTTGAATGCTCAGTATTCATAGTGTATTTCTGTCAAACTGGTGCAGGCTCTGCTATAAAATAAACTGAAAATCTATTTTGATTTCTAATTAAAAGGAACTCCCTCTAGAGTTAATTACAAAGTATCCAGATATGAATCAGGACTTCAAGGAAATCAATTTCACACAAAAAATGCAACATGAAGGTTTCTAATGGCTTCTATAAGATTTAGAGTAAGCTCTCTGCTAGTAACTACAGTGGTAAGGAATGTTGCTTTGTTCTTCCATCTGCCATGGTGATAGTTGAGTTTTGATTTATTAAAATAATAATTTCCATTTTATTACAAGCCTTTGATTTCATGAAATCAATATTCAGAAATGAACATAGTTCCAGTATATTTGTTCCTGGTACCTTTCAAACATGGAATACTCACATTCATTTAGACACGCTCCCTTGAAAGCAAGACAGCTCCAACAATAATTCCAAACCTGTCCTTTAGCATCATCATCAATAGCATATCTCCTAAACACAGCTTCATCCATGTCTCCAGGGCAGAGTTACACTGATACTTTCACCCCTTACAGACACAAACTGCTAGAAGTAAAGTGCTAAAGGCCATATTGTCTTCCTTCACCTCATCCCTTGGATTTGTGTGCAGTCCAAATGCCCCTCAAAGAACAGCAGATGCTATAGGGACCATCTAGAGTTCAAACAAAACCTCTTTAAGGCTGATACCAACCCCAAAATATTAAAAAGAAAAATAAAGGTGTGTGAATCAGAGAGCAGTCAAGCTTACCATCACCTTGAGCTGCTGTCCATCCTACTGAACCCAGGTAAGTGCCCCAGGCAAAGCTAGACAGTGATCACACTTTACAGTTCTCCACTGCCTTAATCTGATGATCTCAAAATACTTGACAAACACTAATTCATTTCACCTCACAAGACTTCTGCTGCTGGCTAAATACCACTACAGCCTAAGTAATGAATAATTGAGTGTCAGTGATCATAGTCCAAGCTTTCAACTAACTAAATTCCTGTCCTTGCTATGCACAAGTGGCAGAAAATGCATATTAGGGGATTCCAAAGGTTTCTCAGAGACTGGTCTACTAAAACAGCAACAGGCTGGGAAAAGCCACTCTAGGGAAAGGATATTCCACAGGATTCTCAGAGCTTGGTGTTCTAAACCAGTGAGACTTTGGGCAAAGCTCAACAGCAAATATCTCCTGGTCTTATTATCTCTGCGAGCAGATTTTCTTCAACCTTTTTTCTAACTTATCCTTCATGTCTATACATGGCATCATGACTTAGAAGGAATTTTCTAACCACACCAGAACAGGACTTGCTATTTGAAAAAACCAAAACCAACAAAACAGGCAAGGAAGAAGAATTTGTAAACTTTACCAGACAATAAATCTGTCTCAGTTTCTTACACTTTAAATGTTGAGACAAAGCAGAGATGACACAAAGATTACTGACTTAGAATTTTTGTACTGTTTATCTCTCTGATTATTTTTTTTTAAGCTTTACTCTCTTCTCTCTCCAGCAATCTAAAATCAAAGCTAGCGACTGGTTGACAGTGGAAATAATGTCTCTAGGAATCTGCAAAGTGACAGCTGTATAACAACATTTCTAAACAAAGAAAACATAGAAGTTACCAAGGATTGGATTGTAGAGCAAAGTCAGTACAGCCTAAACCCACAGGAAGTATTTTTTTTTCTTCCAGTTACTGTTTACACACATAGAATCATGTCTCATTCTATCATTAATGTAATAATTTGCACATAAAGAAATTTTTTTGTATAATAATTAAAACGTTTTGTATAATAGTCTTTAACAACATTTTCTTAGATAAATGCTATTTCAATACATATGCATAGTGCAAAAAGGGATATTCTATCAAATATCAATCTATTGGTTTTTGAGGTGGCATAGCAAAAAAAACTTTTAATGTCAAGTTTTCAGCATTGACTTAAGAGCTGAAGAGCCAATTTTGTAGAATTCCTATGAATGGAAAGTGTCAGTGAATGTAACTATTGATAGATATAAAATGATTTTCATTATCAGATTAATGCTGTTCATTCTCAAAAGAATTGTCAAAGATTTTTCTGTGGTAATTCAATAAATTCTTGAAACTATGACTTTTTAATCTAAGGCTTTTTAATCTAAAGTTATTTGCTAACTCTTAAGTACTCATGCTGGAAAAAAGGTATATCCCATAAATCATAGCAATTTATGTAGCTTTACCAGTTAAAGGCTCAATGCAAGTGAGAGCTGGTGAAAATATTTTCATATTTTCAGTTTTACAAAAATGCTCAGAAATTAAATTACAATTCTATAAAGATGTGCTATGCTTAGTTAGAAGAAAGTATTGTTTGTGACAAAAAGAAGCAAAAAACCAATCATCAACAATAGGCCAAATACCAAAGAAAGCCATCAAAGAGAGCAAATTTTTACAGCTACTTACGCCTGTCGGTCTCTGTACATCTTGTTAAGTTTCTCCCATTCAAAATTAAGTTGAGTCAGCTTTTCTTGTATATTTGCTGCTTCCTTTGGTGTAACATTTTTCAAAGCCGGTGTCTTCTTATTGTTAATAATTTCTACATGACCTTGCAGTCTCCCCAGGCTATCCTTAATGCTCTGTAATATCAAGATTTTAAAAAATAAAAACAAAACATTGTTTTTATTAAAGAAATGTAATTGTTCATAAAAAAGAGAAATTGGTACAAAATGCTAATTAAACCATAACATTGATAATAGGACTAATTTTACAATGACCCGGTTTAATAATTGAATGTCCATCCTTTCTTTGAGGACTGAATGAAATAGATCTGAGGAAGTCAATGGTTGGAGGGGAAACAAAGTGCTACTTGCTCAAAAGTTCTGCATGTCAGTATTTACATTTCCTGACTTGACAAAATCGGTTGTAATTTTTTCACTAATTCAAGTTTTACACTGTATTTACTATTTAGTAAAATGTAAGACTTGAAGTCCTATGTAAACATGAAGACAATGCAAATAATTGCATACAAAACCACCCTGCAAAAACAAAGAAAAAATACTCTGGGTTCCCTAAGTTCCTAGAGCTCTAGCACTATAATGTGCTATTTGTTGGGGAGGGAGGGAAAGTACATTCCATAACATCCTCCATACGAATAATAATTTGAATTTTTAGGTCTTGAGAAACGTGACTTACATTTAGCAGACTAAATGAATATTTATAAATCAAAAGGGAATGGTAGATGTCTTGTCTCTGGAATGAGTCACAATAAGGAACATGTTTCCTCTTTGTCAGCAATCTATCATGTGGAGGGAAAGCTGGCTGGGTCTGTGTCATTACTCAACAAACCTCATTTGACTTTGCCAGAAAAATGTCTCACACTCCGTGTTCCTTACTCAGGTCTACTTAAATCTTTGTTTTACACACTCAGGGCATGGATAATTCAAATATTCAATGTTACTAATCTGAATGTAGGAAATATCAGATGATAAAAACATGAAATGCCTGTAAATATTCCAAGATATATCCCATTAATATAAAAGAGGCAGCATCTTCACAAAACCTTACCCTGAGTAAAAAATTGCACATTTAAAGAGCAGGAGAAAACGTAATTGAGATGTAATTGAAATGCCAGGACACACTTAAGCACCCAAGTGAAGTGACCTTCTTTTCAGTAGGTAGGAATATCAGCTCATCTGAGCCACACAAGAAGTCACTTTTTTTGTTCTACATGTTTG